>NW_022983551.1:206739-279372 GCF_010093885.1 Aplosporella prunicola CBS 121167
CTTTTCTTCCTTCCTTTTCTTCCTTCCTTTTCTTCCTTCCTTTTCTTCCTTCCTTTTCTTCCTTCCTTTTCTTCCTTCCTTTTCTTCCTTCCTTTCTTTCCTGATCTTTCCTTCCCAACATTTCGACATGCAGTTTCTACTGCTCCTCACGTTGGTCATCGCCAGCTTTGTCAACGCCATCACCCCTGCTCGCTCGCCTGACCCTCCGACTGGCAGCGGTACGAGACTCTTGACTTTCAATGAGTCTCTGTTTGATTTCTCTACCCATATGGACTACTACCCTTGGGTTGCTACCGATGAAGATGGTCAATGCTCGTACGCAAATGATGCCGGTCTGGTTATCTACAACCTTGCCACCGACGCCCAGAAGGTACTCATTCCCGCTGACAAGCTCCCGGCCGGCTATTCCGGCCATTGGCTCAAGCCAGACTTGACCAAGGTTTTGTGGGCTACGAACAAGAAGATGGGACCTTTGACGTCGTTTACTGCCGACTACTTCGTTCAAGACGTTTCTTCTGGAACCGTGGAGCCGCTCGTCAAGGACCAAGCCGGCGACATTCAGTATGCTCAGTGGAACCCCAAGCTCAACAACATCGCTTTGTCCGTGGAAACAATCTCTACATCTCGCAGGATTCCGTCGCCACTCAAATCACCGCCGATGGCGGATCGGATTTGTTGTACACTATTCCCGATTGGATGTACCAAGAAGAGGTGTTTCAAGACAGCGTTGCGCTATGGTTTAGCCCGGACGGAAAGCATCTCGCCTATCTAAGTCTCAATGAATCCGGTGTTACTGAAAACAAGTTGTCCAAGGGAAACCCTCCGCAAGTATATGAGGATTACCGTTGCCCGAAGGCTGGTGAAAAGATTCCTGAAGTTGGACTTCATATCCTGGACGTTTCCTCTGCGCCCATGGGGTCGGTGCATGTTGACGAATTCCCTATGGACGACATGATCATTGGAGAAGTTACCTGGGTTACCGATGACCACTCAAACGTCCTTGTCCGCGCATTCAACAGGGTCCAAGACCAGGAGAAAATCTTCAACGTGGATGTTCAGAGCGGCAAAATCTCCACTGTCCGTGAGAGGACCGTTAGTGAGGGCTGGATTGACAACATCCCCGACTTCACCGATGACGGCAACCACCACTACCTCACCTATCTAGGCCATGTCTCCGGCGCCTCCACTGATGATACCTATTACCTGGGCATGTCCGATATGGACGGCTGGAACCATCTGGTCCTTTGGCCCGTCCACGGCGGCGACAGCAAGCCTTTGACATCCGGCGAATGGGAAGTGCTTGCCGTCCTCAAAGTCGACACAACCCGCAAGATGGTCTACTACACCTCCAATGAGCATCACAGCACCGAAAGCCACGTTTACTCGATCTCATACGAGACGGGCACAAAGACTCCCCTTGTTGATGATACCGTCGCTGCCTACTGGACAGCCTCCTTCACCCCCGGCAGCTCGTATTATGTCCTCAGTTATGAAGGCCCCGACGTGCCTTACCAAGAGCTTTATTCCGTCGACTCCACCAAGCCGCTGAAGACGCTCATTAGCAACGAGGAACTGTACAACACCCTGCAGGAGTTCAAACTCCCCCGCACTACCTACTTCGAGCTGACGCATCCATCTGGCTACACCCTCAACGTCATGCAGCGCTTGCCCGCGGACTTCGACCCCGCTCGCAAGTATCCTGTTCTTTTTACGCCGTATGGTGGTCCTGGCGTCCAAAAAGTCCGCAAGAAGTTCCCAGAGCTCAACTGGTTTGCGTACATGTCCTCAGACCCGGAGTATGGATATGCGACCTGGACGGTTGATGGCCGCGGCACTCCAAACAAAGGTCGCGCCTTCCGGAGTCCTATCAAGAACCAACTTGGAAAGCTTGAGGCCGACGACCAGATCTGGGCCGCGCAGAAACTCCTCGCAGACAACGCGTGGGCGGATCCGGCACACGTCGCCATTTTTGGCGAGGGCTATGGTGCGTACCTCGCGCTGAAGGTTGTGGAGGCTAATAACGGTGTCTTCACGCTCGGATTGGGCTGGGCACCTGTGACGGATTGGCGCTTCTACAACAGCTTCTACGCGGAGCGGTATATGGGTCTGCCGGCAGAGAATGCGGACGGCTATGCCGCTGCGGCCGTGAAGCGCCCCGAGGGATTCAAGAACATTGCTGGTAACGTAATGATCATTCAGGGCGCGGCCGACGACAACACTCTCGAAGTGAACATCAACACCCTAAAGAACGACATGACAGCTGCGGGTGTTAGATCCAAGAAGCTGGAGACGTATGTGTGGGATACGGGTCGTGACTTCTTGGCAGAGACTGACCGTGAATGGTCCTTTGTCAAGCACCAGGCGTTTGAGAAGCGCTTGTATGATGAAAAGCGGAGGGTCGCGAAGTAGAAGACGCCCTATGGTGGTGCTACGGCTCATCAGTGAGATTGATTGCTGATGGTGGAACGATTACTGATGAGGTTTGATGGTTTGAGACATACTTGCTTCAAGATGCTTTCTGGCTAGGGTTTATGTAGATGCATTCAAAAACTCTGCCGTAGATTCAACTCGGTCAGTCTGGCCTGATAGTCCTCTTTGTTTTGCCTCGCAGTGTGGTGTGTGCTGGCTTCGATTCTTATGGATGTGCCTCGAGACTGACCACACTAGTTGCCTAATGTATTTTTTTACTTCGTACTTTGTATATCTACATCTGCTCTTCAAACAGACAACAAAAGCAAACCAAAGAACAACATTCTAACCCCCTTTATAGAACTATCCCGTACCGTCCGCTGCACAGCCACCAACAGTCAGCGCCTCCCTCTACACTCTAGCCACCACCACCACCATCATCATAATCAACTAAAACCTCACAACGGGCACCAGCACCCTCACATCAGCCGACAACCACTCCACCACGCCCACACCTACCGCACCGCACCGCAGCATACCCCGCCCCCTCTCGGCGCCACCTCCGCCCGCCGCCGCACCCACACCAGCATTGCCGCAAGTCCGACGACTAGCCCGCTAGCCCACCAGTCGCGACGTCCCTAGCTACTAACTACTAGGTACATACTAGTCAGCAGAGCAGGGCAGGGCAGGGACAGGCGCGCGGGCGTCGCGCTTATTGTGTAGCGTGCCCTGTGTGTGTTTGTGTGTGTGTGTGTTTTGGCAGGTACGTACGTACTCTAGTACTCGAGTACTTCTTGGGGCGCAGGGACGAACGTTCCATACTAGTTCTTCGACGCCGGCTCGAACGGCGCGCTACTGCATCCCTGTGCCGTTGTTTCGGCGGCCCCGGGTGGCCTGGCGGCGACGACGGTAGTGGCTTGCGCCGTTTGGGCAGGGGTTTTTGCTTTTGCGGATGGTGGGGTGGTGTGGTGGTGGTTGGTGGAGAGGGGGGTTCAGTGGGTTGGAGAGCGTGCGGGCAAGGTTCTCTGGCTTTGTTTGACTGCTATTCCCGCTACTCCTACCTTTCTGTTCTACTCGAGTACACTACTACCTCCTACTACGCATGCCCTCCCCTCCTCCTTCCCATCCCCCACCAGCCGATCTCCCGATCCTCCTCCGCCGCCACCATTCGCCTCCCGCCACCACCACCACACCAGCAGGCAGCCCAGGGGCAAAAAACACCTACGTAAGCGCCCACGCAGCCAAAGCACGCCACAGCAAGACGCGGCGCGGGCCGATGATGCAAGAAAAGAAGAAGAAGAGGAGGAGGAGGAGGGTTGCCGAGGGGGTTCAGTGGCTCACTGGCTCACTCAATGACTTTATCCCCGCTGACGCGCTAGCACGTACATGCTCCGTACCTAGAGTATCTACCCACTAGAGTACCTAACACTCTAACGACGCCGACGACAACCTACGACGTACTTACACCCGCGCCCACCCCGTCCGTGCAGTAGTCGTGCGCGTGCATGCGTGCGTGCGTGCGTGCGTGCATGCGTGCCCGCGCAGCGTTGCCCCAACATCCCATCCCGCCCACAAAACAAACTTCGCTCCCGTCTCCACCCTGCCTACCCCAGAGCGCGTCTGCAGTACTGGAGAGCGTGCTACATACACTAGCTAGCAGGACCTCGCACGCACAGACGTACGCAGGTAAAGGCACGGGCACGGGCGTGGACTTGGGCATGGGCATGGGCGCGTTGGCTGCGGCTGCGGCTGCGCAAGCCGAGCGTGTGGGTGGGTGAGTGGGTGGGTGGGGTGCGTAGAGTAGACGCGTAGGCCGGAGGCGAGAAAATGCAGACGCAGACGCAGGCGCGCTTGCCTGATCCGGCGACGGAGGAGCGGCGGCGGGGGGGAGTGCCTGGCTGTGGCCTGTGCTGCGCGCGCGGTGCTGGTATGGTGCGCTGTGGTATGGTGGGGGACGGACGGGATGGACGGACGGATGGGGTTCGGTGGGTGGAATGGGATGGGATGGGATGGATGAGGTGAGCGGAGGGGAGGAAGGGGGTCAGAGGGACGGCGCAGGGCGTGGGAGAGCCAGGAGTAGTTGGCTGGGCTTGCTGAGTGAGTCTGACACTTGCTCAGTTGGCGGGGAGATAGGGAGTAAGCATTAGATAGATACTCGAGGACTGTAGCTATGTGTGGGTGTGTAGGTATTGATTCAAAATGACTAGTACTTCTTTTGACATTACGTCTACGCCCGCTGCCAATTATTACTCGCTCCCCTCCTTTTAGACCCCAGAAATGACGACGTGCGCTCCGTACATGGCGTGGCTAGTAAAAGCTCAGATAGACAGACAAACAAACCTTGGATCAATGGCACGCTGATCCATCGAGGTACATAGAACAAGCAAAACAAGCCAGCAGAATGGATGAGGAACAAGAGCAAAACTAAAAAATATCGAAAAAACACTCGGTGTATGTATATCTTCCCGTGCAACAAAAGAAAACAGCAAGTTAAAGTGAAAAAACGACAAAGCGCAAACTCAAACTCCACTCTTCTAACTTACAATCACACTATCTCTGAATTAGGTACCCACTCATTTCCCCACTGCATGATGCTCTGCAGCTTCCGAAAACAGCAGCCCCTCGCGCTCCAATGTCGTGATGTCGCCGCCCGCCTCGATGATGGCGCGCGCGGCCGCCTGGCTGAGCCTGCGTCTCTTCTCCGCGGCCTCCTTCTCGCGGCGCGCCTTGGTCTTGCTGCTGCCGCTCGGCGCCACCCCCGTCAAGATCTTGCGGCTGTCATCAGGGGTGTAGTTAACAAAGCCGACGCTGGTAGGGCGGCTGCCCACGCCGCTGCCATTGCCACTGCTGCTCTTGCGCCGGTGGTGGTTGTTGTTGTGGTGGTGATGGCTACCATGGATGCCACGTGCCGCCGCCGCCGCTGCTGCCGCTGCTGCTGCTGCCGCTACCGCCGTCGTGGGCCGCTGCGACGAGGAGCGCCGCGAGCGCACGTACGGCATGCCTGGCGGCGAGGATGTAGGGCTGCGCGACGGAGGTGTTAGCTGCTGCGGCTGGGCATGCGCGTGCCCGTACGTGGGCATCGCGCTAGCCGTGTACAACTGCGATGAGTACACGACTGGCGACGAAGTCGGATATGAGCCATCTTGGCCGTGCGCCTCGAGCATGCTAGGCATGCTGCTAGAGTCGCACTGGATCATGAGGCCTGACGTGGCCAGGTCAGACGGAGCTGTGCTGATGGGCATCGTGTCCATCCGAGGCTGCTGGTACGACTGCGAGGAAGGCTGAGCTGACCACCACGGCTGAGACTCGCTTTGCGTGGGCGGGAAGCTGAACTCGAAGGAGGCATTCTGGCTTTGTGTCCACGACGAGGAGGGGATGCGATCAGAGTGAGGAGGGGTTTGCAGAGCTTCGCTGAGATCGTGAGTGAGGTAGGGATTGGTCGAGTCGTTGGGCTGGTGGAACGACGATCTTGCACTACTCGGTGCTTGGCTGGTGGGCGATGCGACCGGCGTGATTTGTATTTGTGGCCGCGAAGTGTAGTTTTGGCCGGAGAGAGACATGTCGCGGTCAAGGTCGAGGGGATTTGTGAAATGCATGCTGGCGGGGAACGCGTACCCATAGCTGTTCTCCTCCTGCGAGACCTTTGACGAAGGCGGAGGGGACAGCGGTGGCGCGCCGACGCGCTTCGCCCAGGCTTCTTGATAGCCGGTGCGGTACTGCGAAGGACGCATCATCTTGGACGAGAGGCTTTCTCTTGAGACAGTCCTTCTGAGCGAAAGGGGATCCCGTCTCTTGCTGCGGGTAGGGAGGCTGTGGAACTTCTTGGTGGGACAGGAGGGAATGGGATATGGTGAGGAGGAGCCGGAAAAAACGAAGGGATCGGAAGCTACTTGAGTGCAAGGCGCTTCCTCGAAGTTGAAAAGCCCCGGATCAGACGCCGCAGCCTTTCCGCGAGACTCTGGGTAGATCGAAGCCTGATTGCCTTCGGGTATGGCCGAGGTTGGGTTGGAGCCAATATAGCTCCAAGCCTGTTGCCAGGCATCTTTTGGTTCGGTGTTTCTCGCCTCCCAATTGGGCATAGACAAGGTTTTGGCCGCCGCGCTCCCATTCGACGACGACGAGACGTCAAAGAAATTGCTCAGATCATCGGAGCTGCTTGTCCCTTCCGCTGTATTGTCGCTGCTCAGGTCGAGCAGGTCCGTGTCGACATATTGCTGAAAGAGCTGGTCGTATGGGACGCTCCATCCGGCCTCTTTGTTGTCGGGCCGCATTGGGAAGTCTCGCAGCAGCGCCATCTCACCACCTTGGCGGCAGGACCTGCCCTGCACGTGATGCATGGGGGCTGCGTCGGGAGCTTGTTGCAGGTGTGGCGAAGTAGCCATAACGGGCGGAAAGTCGAGCCGGGGGACGGGTAAGACTCGGGTGGGGCAGGTAACGAAGAGAGGGAGGGTACCTGCAGGAAAACGTGCGGGAGATTGGCAGTGCAGGCGCAAACACGCTGGCAATCACGAGGATGTGGAAAACAAACAGAATCAAACAGGCACAGGATATATAGGCAGCTCGTAGACACTGCCAGCCTCCGCTTTCTGCGAGGCATTCCTACAGCTGTGGCCCTACAAGTGGCAGAAGTCTGAGGAATGCTGTAGAGAAAACTCCCGTGACTGGCGATCTGCGGCGTTTGACACCTGTACAAACCGTACCAACGCTTCAAAAGAATCAAACAATGAGTAAAAGAGGAGGCTGAAAGACTATTCACCGTGTAGTGCCGAGGGCTGAACATTCCGCTTGCAGCCATGTAGCGTCGGGACATGAGTACCAGCCCCATCGGGAATGCATGGCGAGCACCCCCAACGGCCGTTGGCCATACGTCAGGCCCTTGAAATCTTGACGACAGACGTTGACTTCGAAGGGGTCGTCGAGCGTCCGAAGCAAGTCCGCAGCGGGCTTGGCGGCTGACTGTGGAAGTCTGGTAGAAGTCAAATGGCGCGAAGTCCTCGTACGATCAGAGCGTTCAAATTGACGGTGGAGAGTGCTCGCTATCGCGTCGGTGGTTGGTCCCCGGCCCCCTCTGTCTCCAGTGCCCTGGGAGAGATGGAATGCCGCAAACGGGCGTGGCAGCGGAGGAAAAATGCACGCCATGCCCAAGCGGGCAATGGCGTGAGGATGGATCTTGCGATGGCGATTTTCAAGCACATGGACGAATGGATGAAAGAAAACGTAGCGGGGAAAGGCCAGATGTGTCCCAGGGCCCTGGAACAGTTTTTGATGGAGAGTACGGATTGGCCTCCATCCCGCCGCATCGACGACAGACGTCGGAAAAATTTTGCCAGCCCGTCCCCTAGTGACATAGCGTTAGCCAAGGACAGCGATGCGAGAAGTGAAAATTTCATAAAACATCCCCGAGCAAAGGGATGATGGATCAGCACACTACGAGCCGCATCCATGGTTGGGTGTCTGTGGAGTAGCAGTCGTGGGTCATGGTCCGATTTCTCAGCAGGAGGATCTCAGAGGATTGTGCAAAGACATCATCGTCTTGTTGATCTCAAGCACGCACTCCGCAGCGTCGGGGAGGAGGAGGGGGGTTGGGTGTTGAGGAAAGGACGGATGGATCATGTCTGGCGCGCTTCTGGTCTCGTCTCGGATAAAAATCGCGTCACGTGTGCGGGCGAATCGCAGAGGTGATGATGTCAACCACTCGACAGCTTCGACACAGCCAGCGCGATTACCATCCCCTCATCACCAATTGGCTGCTCCACAAACCAGGACGGTACTCAATCATGTCTTCCGCAAGGCTCGTCCTCCGCTCCTCCAGGGCCGTCTTCTCTTTTTCGCGCCCTCTCAGCTCCTCCGCCGCGCGCTTCGGCCTCAATGAGCGCGGCAACGACACCACCGAAGCATGGCGCAAGAAGCAGACCGAGAAGCCTCTCAACCCGCACATGACAAACACCACCTCGACCATTGCGAACGAGCTGCCCAGCCTTGGCAAGGATGGTCCTCCGCCCGAGATGCTCACGTCCATCGACCCAAACTTCACGCCCAAGGACTCTGTCCCTGAGAACACCGAGCGCATGACTGGCGGCACACAGAAGGGCGGTCCGCAGGCCGGTGTCAACTCTGAGCTTGGCGTGGGTGAGATCGAGGGTGGCAGCTTCAAGGTTGAGCCCATCCGCCGCACCGGCGAAGACGCCAACACCATGCGTGCAAGGTTATTATGTCCGTTGTTGCAGTTTTTACCCAACCCATACACCGACAGTATATTGACTTGACTGCGCGCGCAGACCAAAGCAGGAAGAGGGGAACCCTCGAAAGTGAGCTTCTCATGTCCACCTTCGCCGACGAAAACCTCGGAAACATGAACCAGAAGCAACTGCAAGACTACGATCGCTTCCTCGATGAAAACGACTGGGACATCTACTACTGGGCCACGCAAGAGCCGAACCCCACTTCGGCCGAGTACGCTGAAGGCGCTGGCTCCGACATGGCCACGCCGACTGCTCAAGGCGAAAACCCGCCCATGCCGCAAGACAGGGCTGGCACCTGGGCAGGCAAAACCGGCGAGTGGGCGCAGACCGCCGGCACGTTCAAGCCTGCATACAGGCCGGTGCCTCAGCGCTGGAAGGACTCGGAGGTCTTGTCTTTGCTCAGAGAGCACGTCAAGAACCGTAGCGCTGCCGGCGTTGCTGAAGGCGACGCGGAAGTGGGCGGAAAGTCATTGAACCAGAGCGTCAAGGGCACTGGCGGCGGTGGGCTTGGAAGGATGCCTGAGGTCAAAAAGTTTGACTCCTGATTCGTCGGCTCGTATCCATTGGTCTGTAGTTTACTGTAATATGTCGTATATTGTAGAAGCATTGGTTGTGCATAAGTTGACTAGGTAGTCATTGACTTCACTGCCCCCACGCCGGCGTTTCTCCCCGACTCCGAGACATCCTCGTGCCATGTGACCATCGAACAGGGTGTTTGAGGAGCTCCAAAACTGGATGATGTTCCTGGGCCGTTCTGGCTCATTTTCAGCCCTACGAGCACGGCGTCTTCCGCAACCATGCAAACGGAAAGCTCGTCAAACGCCTGAAACGAGGGGCTGATATATCGAAATGCTTTTTTGTACCTTCTCATCTCGCATGAGTAGACGCGCGTACTTGTGACGCTGACGGGAATAGACAGGACCGACGTCATCCTTGGCGTACACGACATCTGCCTTGCCATCATCTTCACTCTCGTGACTCCCTCCCAAGACCAATAGCCCAGCCCTCGGCAGCGGCAAAACGATTCACCTATGTCAGCTCTAGTAGAGTAGGACAGCCTGACTGCCAGGCTGCCAGGCTGCCCAAAAGCCATTGGGCACAACGGCGGCAGCGCCTCTCCAGCCTCCCCCGCAAATGGGAAATGCAGCAGGCAGCGGGTCTGCGGAAGCGCCACCCGCCCCAGATCAGCAGGCCAAATCTGTGGCTGCGGCGCAACTCGAAACGCATCGTGAGAATTGCGCCTCGGAGCGAGGACGGCGGAGAGCAGCACAAGGCTGGCCCTGGGATTGGCTTCCCTGCGGCTTCGCCGGAAGACCCATACCTCGCCAGCTGACCTGGCCGCGCCAGCGCCATGACATCAAGCTCGTTCAGGTCGCACTGCTGGGGTGTCTGGGTGCCGCAAACGATCGTGGCCTGCTACAAAAGGGGTCGCGGTCGCGTGGGATAAAGGAGGGTTGAGGTCAAAGGCGCGGTGCTTGTCTGCAGCTGCTGGTAACTTGTCTTAGCTTATACCTGCCGTTGTCCCTTGTTCATCGTCATGTCTCTTCCTCGTTGTAGCGCTAGTTTAGCCAAACGCTTCCCTCAAAGACCCTTGAAGGTTGTTTACCCTGGTGCCTCGCTGGTGGCAAGGGGGTTCGGCACAACTGCAGCTGCTGCATCCCGGCCAAGGGACTGTGTGTGGCGCGCTTCCATCCGTCCAGTTTTACCTCAAACCGAGCTTCAGGATCAGCGCAGACACCTTTCCGAGAATGTGGGCGGCAAACGTTTCCAAGATTTCGATCTTGCTGGCGGCGTCTACGTAGTGACCGGCGGGGCCAGAGGCCTAGGGCTTTGCATGGCCGAGGCATTAGTGGAAGCTGGGGGCAAAGGTACGTTCCTTTATTGGTCCTTGAGCCCTTGATCACTCTTTTCCCAAGCTCTTATCCATGACGCAAGGATGTAAACAAACAAATAAACCTAACTATTATCCAGTCTACTGCCTTGACCGACTCGAAAAGCCCGACGACCACTTTGAGGAAGCAAAGAGCCGCGTGCTTCCCGAGTTCGGTGGCTCCCTCAACTACCGTCGCGTCGATGTGTGTAGCACAGATGATTTAAATCAGGTCATTAGTGCGATCGCAGACGAACACAAGCGGATGGATGGCCTCATCGCCGCAGCAGCCGTGCAGCAAATCAAGCCCAGTCTCGAATACACTGTGGAGGAGGCCCGTCAGATGCTCGACATCAACTACACCGGTGTCTTTATGACCTGCTCGGCCGTTGCGCGGCAGATGTTTAAGTACAAATGCCGCGGTTCGATATGCATTATTGCGAGCATGAGCGGCCTTATTGCGAACAAGGGCCTTATCAGCCCCGTGTATAACTCGAGCAAGGCGGCGGTGATACAGTTGTCCCGAAACCTGGCAATGGAATGGACAAGGATACGAGAAGACGGGACAGGTGGTATTCGCGTCAACTGCCTGAGTCCTGGGCATATTGTTACAGTAAGTCCAGTCTTGTCTGGTAGCTGAGGTCGTGCATTATTTTTGGCTAATGACAGCGTAGCCCATGGTAGAGAAGAACTTTGAGGAAGTCCCGGGGTTGCAAGAAATATGGGAGAACGCGAACATGATGGGTCGCCTCAGCAAACCGGAAGAGTTTAAGGGCGCTGGACTCTTCCTATTGAGCCGGGCCAGCAGCTTCATGGTGAGAGGTCACTACAGTGATGATTGGAATATGTTACGCTGACGCACTTCTACGCAGACTGGATCGAACCTTGTGATAGACGGAGGGCATACTGCATGGTAGTGATGACTTGATTTGATGAGGCGCATGGGCTGTACACTGTCGGCAACTCGACGGCATTGGCGTTTGAGATTTAAACATTTCCAAGGGCGATAAATGATGGATGAACGGTACTGTGTGAAATGACGGAGGTCGTCAGATCGATCGAGGTGTTGTCGTGCCCGGCAACCCGGGTCCACTTACACTTCCCCATCGGGACTAGCGCGGCACGCGCTTTTTCGCGTTAAGGTCGCGAGAAAACCGCGTTACCTTGAACCCCCCACAACTCCGCATCCGCACTGCACCGTTTCAGTATTCTACCGGCATATCCTCAAGCCAATTCCTACGAGATATATCCGATTACCAAGTTATCTCAAGTATTCCATAATGCCTGCGGCAACGACGCGCGCCCGAGGCTCGGCCCGCCCTGTAAACAAACCCTCGACGACCACCCAAAAGGGCATTCAGCAATTCGCTCGCCTCTCAAAAGCTACTCTCCCATCCTCGGAATCGAAAAAGAGAAAGGCTGTGTCGCAGGACACCGAGCCGGCGGCTGAGTTGACGAAGCCATCGCCGCGCAAGAAGCAGGTCCTCCAACGCTCCACTTCGCAGAATATCGCCGAAACGCCCACCAGAGGCGCCAGCCGTCTCCTTGCTGGTCTTGAGCTCTCGAAGCCCGTAAAGCCTCTCAAGCTTACCCCCATCGCCGAAAAGTCCAGGTCGACAAAGGATGCCTCTTCCACCGACAAACTGGCCAAAGCTCCCGCCCCGAAGACTTCCAGCACAAAAATCGAGAAGAACGCCGACACCGAACTTCCCGAAGAGCTTCAACAGCTCGTTTCCCTCCACTCATCCTTCCTGACCGCACTATCTCTACACTACGCACACAATGGTACGGCGACGCCACCCGACGTTCGGACACTCACCCCTTCCATCACAAAGATTTGGGGGAAGCGCAAGGTTACGCTGGACGATATCAAGCGCAGTGTTGCCTTGATGCCCCATGGAAGCGCCAAATCAAAGTCCAGTCTCCATCTTTCTAACTACGGTCGCGGCAAGATTTGTCTCGAGCTTCAGCAAACACAGAAGCGAGGCAAGCGTAGCAATGGTGCCCTTGTCCAACCCATCAATGAGAAGGAAATGAACGCTTCTTTCGCGGCAGAAATCGACCGGCGCTGGTGCGATTGGAGCGCGGATGGCACACCTGAGGATGAGAGCGAGAGCTCTATCAGCGATTTTATGGCTCAGCTGCCACTCGCAGAAGTTACGGAATGCGCCAGCCTTGCCAAGGCAGCGCCATTGTTAGCCAAGGGACAGCGCAGACTAGAAGATCTCAAAGCCGGCGCGATCAAAGCACAGCAGAAGACTAGCAACCCTACTCCCGCGAAAGCCAAGGCAGAGAAGGAAAAGGCTCCGAAGGAAACCCCCTCCGCCACCGAGAAGGCAGTGCCCAGTTCCGACGACGATTCCGGCGTGTCGGACAAAGAGAACGCCAAGCCAGCGCCGCCGCCGCCCGCAGCCGCCTCTCGTGCGACCAGCCTCCTGGATCGCATTCTCGCCAAGCAGCAAGCCGCGGCCTCAGCTCCCGCGCCCCCCTCCGCTGCCGAACAAGCCCGTCTCTCTGCCCTGCACCGCTGCGAAGACGTCCTCGCCATCCTGTCCCTCCTCGCCACGTCGAGCACGACCAACACGCGCGTCTCGTTCCCGATGTCCCGCCTTGTGCGCGACGTCCAAACCAGTAGCCGCAGCCCCCTTGGCGCGGACGAGGTGCGCAAGGTGGTGGAGGTGCTAGCGGACGAGATTGCCCCTGGACATATCAGTTTTATGCGATTGGGTGGGCTTGAGGCTGTTGTGGTGGACCGGTCGAGGAGTATTGGGAGTGCAGAGGTGAAGAAGAGGGTCGCTGCTGCTGGGGCTAAGAATGAGTAGGAGATGAAATTCTGTTGATGGGAGGAAAGTGTTGAGAGGACATGAATGAGTGTTGCAACGAAGCTAGAGATATGTTTGGATTGTTTTATACCCTTTTGGCGCAGCATTCTATAAAGTAATCATGTAAATATCAATGAAGACTATACAAAAGCTATTGTTCATCACCGCCAGGCAAGATTTACAGACTAACAAGATAACGATACTTATACGGAGTGGAAATAAAATCCAGTTAATAATATATGTGCATTCTAAGACCTTTTCATTTATATCCAAGACTCATGTTTGTAGCTAGGCAAGGAGTATTTGGTGAAGACTTCTTCTATCATTTCCATCTCGTTAAACAGTGAGCATTTTCCTTCCAGTAAGAATACATAGCGTATAAAAAGCTACAGGACCAACAACGCACAAACACCTTGCCACATTCCTGCCACAAATACAAGCACACCCGCTTGTCCTATACCACCCTTTACTCACTGAAAGCCAACATCCTTAGGCCAAGCACCAGCCTCACACTCCTTGAGCGTCGTCGCGACCCGCGCCGCCAGCACCTCATGCATCGGATACGTCGGATGCAAGCTATTAAGCCAGAAGTACTGATTAACGGGCACACCACAAGCCGGGAGAAACGAGTCTTTAGCCGGCGTTCCACTAGCAAAACACAGCAATCAGCCCAACCATTCTCCAACACAATAAACTAAAAGCCAAAAGCCAAACACGCCAAAGAAGTCAGGCAAGCAAGCCAGCAGCACACTCACAGACACACTCATTCACTCACTCACCTCTCATACGCGCCACAAAACCCACTCACCTCGACCAACTGCCTCGTCTGCGCAAACCGGCCCGGCGCATCCAGCACACCCTCGAACAGCGCGTAGGCATCGACAACAAAGACCGCGGCGTCGCGGTGCGCGGCCCGCGTGCTGCGCGCCAGTTGTGCCACGCGCGCGTTCCAGGCCCGTATGGCGCGCGCTTCGTGCGCGATGGGTGCCGCGCCGCGGGAGGCTGTTAGCGGGGCGCGGTGGACGGGGGGGACGGTGAGGAGGAGGAGGTTGCGCGCGCCGGTTGCGTGGAGCTATTGGGGTGTGGGGTTAGTTGAGCGTTTGTGTGTGTGGGGGTGGAGGACGGAGAAGGGAGGTGCGTTACCTGGTCGAGCAGCGCGCGGAACTCGGCGAAGATGCTATCGTACAAGCTCTCGTTGTGCGTGGTATACGACATGCCGACGTCGTTGGTGCCGACCCAGACGCTGAAGAGCGTGTTGGTGCTGCTCCAGAAGGCGGGGGCGCGCGGCGTGCCCGTGTAGTTGGCTAGGAACTGCTGCTGGATTTGGTGCTTGACGCTGCGGATGGAGGGCAGGTATTGCGGCACGATGGCCGCGTCGAGCGTCGCGCCCCCTGAGGCAAGGTTGTAGGTTAGGAGTTGGGTGGTGTTGTGGGTTGTTGTGAGGTAGTCGACCCAGTTGGGGCCGTTGGAGCTGGTGTTGCCACTAGGAAGGAGGGTTAGCGGTTGTGTAGCAAGCTGTGTGGGTTTGTTGGATAGGCTTTAGTGATCAGTGTAGGATGGTTCTTACGGGTATGGTGGGTTGCCCAATGGGTTGGCAGGGCATGGCTGCTGCCCGTTGATGTCGAAGCCGGTGGTGCTGTATGAATCTCCGCTGGAGTATATGATGAGTGGTTGATTGAAACTGAAGTGACTGTGCTATGGACATACAAAACAAACCAGTACTTGATTCCGGCCCAGCCTGGCCAGGATGAATGCCGTGATGAATTGGACGTAGGAAATGCATGGACTGTGAGAGTAACAGACAGCAATGCTGTCAAAAGAGCAGAGATTCTAGCCATTTTTAAAGTAGAAGATGATGAAAATTAGAAAAGCTTCATGTAATGAAGAGAAAAGAGCTTGCAAGTCTTCAGCTCTAGATATATATATACGTAGGTTCACGAACATCCAACCGGCGCATCCAAGCCTCTGACATGTCATGCTGCTGCTGCTGCTTTCTGCATCTACCCGATCGACAGTTGTCAGGCACCACATCGTACGAACGGGCTTCAGCCACGAAGTATCAAAAGGAAGGTCGGTGGGAGGAGAGAGAGACAGAAACATCCAACCGGCATCCGCACCGGTAATGCGGGGAGCGCGTGCATGCAGTCTGACGAAACAGCGTGCTAGCCAGATACATGCTCAGGGACGAATGGTACATCTTCAGGGACCGGCTGCAATGTGAAGAATCGAAAGAACAACGGCCATACCCATGGAGAGTGCATCATGTACCGTGCTTTTTGGAGAAAGCAGCAAGGAAGCCTTCTAAACGACGGTTTCTCCCGAGACCACGTCGTCGAGGTACTCACCGCAGGTTTGTAGTTTCCCTAGCTACATGCGTGGTGCATTGCAGGCCATGCATGTCTAACGGTTTGCTTGGCCGTTGCGGCTGAAAGAGTCGAGTGCCGGGCGTGATCTCGCATCGCGCATCACCCGAGGGGACGACAACGACGACCGAAGCCAATGCCTAGTTACCTATCAAAGACTCAGGACGCGAATGTCGGCGCTTGCAAAGGAGATATTCGGGACTTGGAGCGACAAGCCTGGTCGAGCTGTCCGCCAAGCTGACGTCTGAGACGACAACATCAGCATGTGTAACCGCTCCTGGGGCAAGAGACACCGCCAGACGTAAAATACAGTCTTATCACGTTTCTTTATTTGTGGCGGTAAGGGAGTGCAGATGGCCACGCAAAACTTGGCTGGACATAGCGACGACGGTCGGAGATTGTTCGCCACCTAACTCAAACGCTGTAGCCAGTCTTGTCTGTACACACTCAGCGCGGGATGGAAGCGCGATGCAGGTGGGCTGGGCGTCGTGCGATGGCCCATCCGCCCTGCCGCCTCGTCATCGGTTCCTGAGCGACTTTTGGGGCGGTACAAGAATAGCACGATAGGCCCGAGCATCACGCTTGCTTGAGACGACGCATCTTTGCATGCACATTTCCTTTTCAGCGCCACGGCATCATGGCAGTCTCTCTGGGCACCGTCATACAGTACTTGTTCTACACCGTCGTTCTCTATGTTCTCGTCGGTGCACCCATTTCGCGCATTCTCTTCAACCCCCGGGCTACCGAGTCTGCCGATACCGTCACTGAGTTCATCAACAGCGACCGCCTGGCCATCCCGGACGAGAGCCTCGTCTGTCCCGAGCATCACTATCAGACGCATATCCTGAACCGAGACCCCCTCGTCATCTACATTGAAGACTTCTTGAGCGGTGAAGAAGCAAAGCACATCATCGACATCAGGTGAGCACATCACATGCAGGCTGCTCCACGCATGCATACTTATGTCTGGCCAGCGAAGAAAATTTCAAGCCTTCGACCGTGTGGACGGGCGATGAGGAGCGCCTTGACCCCAGCGTCCGCGTCTCTGAAAAGGCACAGCTCGACCGCACCAATATAGTCCGCTGCATCGAAGAGCGCGCCCGCATCTTTCAGGGATGGCGCCCCTGGACATTTATTGAAAAGCTCTGGAGTCAACGCTACGGCCCCGGCGGCCATTACGTCCATCACTTCGACGGGCCCGCTACTACCTTTAGAGGTGGCATCATCGGCGGGCGCATCTCGAGCTTCATGGTCTATGTCGACGCTAACTGCACCGGTGGCGGCACCAATTTCCCTGTGATGCCAATGCCGGAGGACAAGAAATGGTGCGAGCTCCTCGACTGTGAGGACTCGGAGCACGAAGGCGTCACGTTCAAGCCGATCTCTCGCAATGCCGTCTACTGGGAGAATTTCCGCGCGGACGGCAGCATGTACGAGGAGGCGTGGCATGCCGGGCTGCCGGTCATGACGGGCACGAAGGTTGGGCTGAACATCTGGAGCTGGGCGCAGCCGGGGTATCGGCCGCCAAAGGAAGCGAAGGAGACGGAGGAGGCGAAGGAGGAGAGGTCGTTGGAGGAGGAGAAGACAGAGTTGTGAGGGCGAGTGAGGCGAGGATAAACTCACATGTTGAAACCAGCACAGCCTCGGGATCCTCACCGGTCCGCGCGCACGCGCCAGAGGTGGCGGGATTCACCCTGTAGATGTGGCCATGTAGACGCCCGAGAGAAATGGGCCCTTTTGTATCAAAAGAATAGAGGATCAGCCATTGAGAAGCACGTGACGGGGGTCTGGGCGGGCGCGTCGGGGGGTCAAGCAGGTCAAGCAGTCGCCTTTTTGAAAGACGCAGGCGCAGGGCGGCGGCGGCGTTGTTGGAGCGTTCACACACACACATTCCCTCTTGGCCTGCATTCACTCGCGTTTGGTTCTTTGACCGCTCTCCAGCCTGACCGTTTGGAAAGGTCGCGCTAGCGCGTCCCAGCTCTGAGCTTACTCGCGAGCTCCCTCCAGGCTCCCTCCGTCGACTTCATCCTCCTCTCCGCACCCGCCCACAACCCTCTCCTCCCCCCAAACATCCACCTGCTCGTCGTGCCGAACCCGCTGCCCGCCCGGAGCCGTGCCTGAAGCTCGTCGTCTTCAGCGTCTCGGCCTCCAAGTCGCCCGACTTTCACGCTCAGTCCACTGCTCACTCCCATACGTCACCGCCTACACGCTGCAACCATGGCGACCACTGTTCCTGTAACGATGGATACCTTGATCACCATCAAGATCTCCATACAGGGCACCAACAAGAAGTTCAAGCTCCCCATGAGAGACTTGGGCGCTAACGTCCTCCCCGCAAAGGTGAGCTTCAGCCGAGGCTGAGGTTAGCAACGCTCCCGCTGACCATGAACCTAGCTCCGCCAACTCCTCAACATCCCCCCGACCCAGGAGGTCATCTTCGAGCGTTTCTCCGACAGCGCCGGCGCTTACATCACCCTCGATGCCGAGAACCCCCAGGTCTACAAGACCTTATTCCGTGCCGCCAAGGCGAAGCTCAAGCTCCGTCTGAGGGCTACGGTCGTGTCCGATGGTGACGAGAAGGCCTCGCCGGCTCCTTCTGCGCCGCAGGCCTCTAACCAGTCTGCAGCACCCGTTCCGTTGCCACTGCGGACCGCTCCGGTCGTTCCGCCTCCTCCCCAGTATCAAACTAAGCCTCAGGCTGCAACCCAGCCGAGCCCTGTGAACACTGGCACCATCCCCTTGCACCCATACGCCAGGCATCCGGCTTTCCTCAAGACCAACATGAGGCCTCCTATGAGTCCCTACTCCGTGAAGCCGCAGGAGGCGGAGAAGCCGGTGGATACGGAGGGAGAGGCCCCTGTGCCTCGGACCTTCACTTCATTCAAGGAAGGTGGAAACTCGTCGCGTGAGGGTAAGTAATACAAGAAGAACGCCTTCTGTCAAACTGATGCTCACACAAGCAACAGACCTCCTCAACCGTATCGCCGACATGAAGCGTAAGCGCGACCCTCGTGCTTTCCTCGAGAAGTATATTCCTGCGCCCGAGCCGCCTTGCTCCTGGTCCGTGTACTGCAACGCTTGCGACAAGCCCATGGCGAACGAGCACTTCCATTGCAGCATCTGCGATGGTGGCGACTATGACCTCTGTGAGGACTGCGTAACTGCAGGCCATCACTGCCCTGGCGAAGGCCACTGGCTCATCAAGCGCTTTGTCAAGAGCGGCAAGGTCATCAACAGCACGACTGAGCGGATTGGTCCCAAGACCAAGCCCGAGCCCGAGAAGGAGATGCCTGGTGCATTTGCTGACGAGAAGAAGACTGACGAGTACGATGACTCTGAGCAGCCCACTCGCACCTGCAACTGCTGTGTTCAAGGTATGGTAACTGTCATGCTGTTTTTAGTACTTGCTAACATGGGCTTTAGTTCTCCCCGAGGATGACTTTGTCACTTGCGTGAATTGCGATGACTACGATCTCTGCTTGTCATGCCACGTTGGAACCCAGCATGGTCACCACCCTGGCCATGCTTTCAAGCCTGCTACGACGGAAGCTGTCATGGGTCCCCTTGCTACGTACCTCTGCGCCCCCGGTCGCAACGTTCGCCATGCCGCTGTTTGCGATGGCTGTGACACGCACATCTACGGTGTCCGCCACAAATGCTTGAACTGCCCTGACTGGGACTTCTGCTCTCAGTGCGTCAAGGAGGCCGGCGTCAAGCACCCCGGACACCGCTTCGTGCCCATCTACGAGCCTCTTCCTGAGCCTCGCATGAGCGTTGTTCGCCACTTCGGCATCTACTGCGACGGTCCGCTGTGCAACGACAGGATGGACCAGTCTTACATCGAAGGCGTTCGCTACAAGTGCGCTATCTGCGACGACACTGACTTCTGCGCCAATTGCGAATCTCACCCTAGCAACCGTCACAACCGTACTCACCCGGTCATCAAATTCAAGACCCCGGTCAGGAAGGTCAGTGTAACCACTGTTGGTGAAGACAAGCAGGGTTCCCCCATGCCTTACCTGGGCGATATCAAGAGGGCGAGCTCTACTCTCGCCGAGTCAAAGCCTGCGACACCGACCAATGCTGCCAGTCAGGTCCGCACTATTGTTGATGTCAAGCCCATCGAGGATCTGTCGGCCAAATCACTGAAGGAGAAAATCCAAATCAAGGATCTCCTTGCCGAACCTATCAACGAGAAGATCAAGGTTGAGAATCTTCTCACGCCGTCTGCTCCGGCGAATGCTCTTGCCGAGGAAGCTCCGGCTGAGATCTCGTCTTCTGAGCTCAATGCTCACTTCGTTAGCGATGAAATCTGTGATGGCACGAAGGTGCTTGCTGGTGAGCGCTTTTTGCAATGCTGGGTCTTGCGCAACCCAGGCCCTCATGCCTGGCCTGCTGGATGCAGTGTCAGATACGTCGGCGGAGACAACATGCTCAACGTCAACAATGACCACCCATTCAGCGCCACTGACATCGCAGAGGCGACTGAGAGCAATGTCCTTGGCTGCCGTGTTGAAGTTGGCGAGGAAGTTTGCTTCCGCGTCCGGATGAAGGCGCCTGCCCGTGAGGGTGTTGCGATCTCTTACTGGCGTCTCAAGGCCGCCGATGGCACTCCTTTCGGTCACAGGCTGTGGTGCCACGTTGAGGTCGCCAAACCTTCTCCCCAGGCTTTTGAGTACCAGAAGCAGCTCAAGATGCTCCAGGAGAGACAGGAGCACTCAATGGCGATCCAGAAGTTCAGCGAGCGGGTCAGTGACCTCCGCCGCAACATCGGTGAAACTCAGTCCGACATGAAGGCCGAACTCCTCGCTGCTGCCAGGCAGTCTACCGAGAGCCGTGTCCAGTTGCTCGAGAACCTTCGCGAGCACATGAAGCAGATGACTACCTTGGCAACCATCCCCAGGCCCCCTAAGCCGACTGTGGAGGATGCTTCTGACAACGAGTCTTCTGGTGTCACCATCAAGAAGGAGCCCGAAATTGAGGAGGCTGAGGAGCCCAAGGAGATCAACAAGGCTAACGAGACCAAGGACGCCGATAAGACCGCCGACGTCAAGGAGGAGCCTACCGCTGAGAGTAGCCAGATGGTCTTCCCTGTACTTGATAAGGAGTCTCCTCAGTCCAGCACTCACGAGGCCATTACTGCGCCGACTAGCGAGGGCACGAAGACGGAGAGCGTCTCTGCTCCTTCAGCTACAGCTCCGTCCGTCGGTGACGAGCTCGAGATTTTCGAGGACGCTGACACCGTCGACCTTCTCTCCGAGAGTGAAGACGGCTTCTTCACTGATGAGGAGTACGACGTCCTTGACGCCAGCGACGAGGAGTCTATCCATTAGTGGCTGCGGCTCCGCTGTTAACTGCATTGATGGAGGTGGGCACGGGACTTCATTGTTACATGAGCCAGGCTCGCCTCTTAGCTTGTTGTTTTTCCTCTCTTTATCTCAATCACGCTTTAACAACTCGGCGCCTCTGGAATGGAACGGGCGCTGGGATGGACTTGGAATGGTAGGCCCTACCTTCGACGGTGGCGCCTTGCACAGGCACGCTCTTTCGAATGATGGAAAACAAATGGGTCGGACAATGGATATGGGCTTCAAGGGGTTGTTGAGCGCAACGGATTCTTCTTTTTCCCTTGACATGGTTTTCTTCTTCTTCCTTTCCCTTACGAGAATGATTAGGTAGCTTTTGAATTGAAATTGCAAAGTCATTAGGTACGCTGGCGACGTGAAGGGACGACAATGCCCATCAAATACACGTACACTACCCTGGTGTCTAAACGTGCATCTGTACCGAAATCTTCTGTGTGCCTAGAGCACGGCTGTCTCGCCGTATCACCACATTCCCCCGCTCCCTGATAGCGCCAACGAAGCCTCGGACAAAGCGAAGCTCCTAGCCGCAATCGGCCAGCCGGGCCTTCGACCGTCTGTCTCCACTGACGTCTCTCTCGTACTGTGTAGGTATCTAGAGCATACTCCGCGCCTGCGCCCGCTCCCGCACACACCTGTCGTCCGTCAAGCCAGCGAGGTCGATCCCGCCCGCTCGACCCCGCCCACCCACTAGGTACCTTAGCTAACCCACCAACCAACCGTGCCGACTACATACATACAGACAGACATACGCGTGGGTGATTGCCAGTCATCCTGTCGACCACTTCACGCTGTATTTTGTCTGCCATGCCCGCGCTGGTGCCGTCTACGTTTTCACTCCCGCTGAGAACGCAAGCACGACTCGTCCTTCATTATTCTCAACTGGTGACGAGGTTTCGCTTTAGCACGACGATTATGACGCCGCTCCAGTCTTCGTCGTCGTCGTCTCCGCCGTCGACGTCGCAGCGACCACGCAGGTTCGCGCCGCTGGATCCGGAGAGTGTCGCGGGGAAGGAGTGGCCGCGGTTGAGGGGCGTCGTGTTTGATGTTGATGGGACGCTGTGTGAGTGTGTTTTCTTTCGTCCTCTTTTCTTTGGTTATGCAATTTTTTTATTTTATTTTTTATTTTTTAGGTTCGTCTTGCCTTTGCCTTAGTTTGTCTTTCCGTGATTTTCTTTTCTTATGGTGAGACTTGCTCTTGCTTATGACGTGGGGGTTGGAAGAGGTGGTGGAGAGCGGAGGAGAGCTTGTTCTGGGAGAGGAGGGAGAGGGAGGATGGGTTTGGGGATAAGGAGTCAGCCGCGGTGATGTCAACCTCAGCCACCTACAGCGACGTTCAAATCAAGGGGTTTGTCTCTGATTTTGATGACGATGATCATCATCACCAAAGCTCTCTCGAAATGGAGATGGTGGTTATTATCAAAACCGCAAAATGCAGAAATGGACCTTGGCTTGCTTGGTTAGTTGGATGGCTAGTAGGTTCTTGGATAGATTCGGACATGTCTGAGCGGTGTTTTTCTTATTCAGGACCACTCTGTATTCTGCTCTCTTTACTGTCTCCAGTCTTTGGGTTCTAATTGTCTCTATTCTTCTGTTTTTTTCCTACACTCTGTGAAGAAAGACACTGATACTTCCCCGTCCAAGAAGGCGAGCCTCAAAACTACATGTTCGCAGAGATGAGGTAAGAGTCTACTATTCCATAGATATCAACACTTTCTAACCCCACGACCCAGAACGGCTCTATCCATTCCTCCAAAAGCCGACATCCTAACCCACATCGCCAAGCTGCCACCCTCCAACCGCGCCGACGCCGAGAACACGGTCCGCGCCATCGAAGCCCGCGCCATGGCGTCGCAAAAGCCATCCCCGGGCCTCGCCGCCCTGATGCAATACCTGACCACGCGCGCCGTCCCCAAAGCCATCTGCACACGCAACCACGCCGCGCCCGTCGCACATCTGCTTTCAACCTTCCTCCCACCAAGCGAGCGCTTCGCGCCCATCATGACGCGCGACGACTTCGTGGGGCCGCAGAAGCCGGACCCAGCGGGAATTCTGCACGCGGCCGAGGTATGGGGGCTGCGGGGCGAGGAGGGCGGCGCGAGCGGGCTGATCATGGTGGGTGACGGGCTGGACGACATGACGGCGGGGTTTCGGGCGGGCGCGGCGACGGTGCTGCTCGTCAATGAGTTTAATGCTCATTTGGCGGGCCATCAGCATACGGATTTGGTGGTTAGGAGGCTGGATGAGTTGGTCGAGGTGCTGGAGAGGGGGTTTGTTGGGCAGGTGGCGCGGGATGATGAGAGTCCGGACACTAAGGCGCAGGCGGAGGAGGCGCTTGAGAGGGTTTGAGAAAGGAGAGTTGGTGGAGGCGCTAGACAGTTTGTCTGCTCTTTGTAGCTGGTTTGCTCGCCCCTTCGCTACCTTTTAATCTGGTTGTGCATATCTACCGAGTACTCCTTCGGTAATTATAAGTAACTTTAGCTTTATACTTGGATGATGCTATGTGGTCACGGTCAGTGTAGGTCAATTATTGAGAGAGCGAAGTATTTCATACTACGGCAATGGATGTGGATGTTGTCATTCATATCCCGATAGCGAGTGCACCTACTTCGTCTTTATCGTACATGCATGCTCAGTGTGTGACGTGAGGGCCAGCCAAAAGTCCATGAGCCGGCGCGCGGGGGGTTAGTAAGCCTAGCCACTAGCTGACCAGAAGAGGCAACAGGCTTCTAACATTGAACGTCTGGGAGCGGGCGCGCGGGGGGTTACTAAGCCAGCGAGATTAGAGGCCTAAAGCGGTAATCAGCCTCCAACATTGAACGTCTGGGAGCCGGCGCGCGGGGATACTTCTTCGATAAATGTAGAGCCTATATCCGTAGGTAGTAGATGTATACTCTTACCGTTTCGACGGGGGAAAACACACAAGAAGACAAGAACATATGAGAGTGCGAGATTTCTATACAAGAGTATATACGGGGATACGGAGGCACGAACGTGTGTAGATGAAAAGGCAGAAAAAAAGGTACCTACGCCACTATCATTGCAATTTATCATATGGAATTAGCAGCATTTTAATTGAAGAAAGTGGAATCTACCGTCGTGGCGTCTTAGGTACATGTGAAGGAAGCCAGGGCTCCCAATTCAGCTACCAACGCTCATCCGTAACCATGCAAGCCAAACCAAAATTTGAGCAACCATGCTCTGTGCAGGCGACGCAGCCTTCATTCGTATGCTTCTGCAAGCCTGACCTTGCAAGCGGGTGTCTCTGTGTGCTCGTGGAAAGCACAGTCCGGGCCCTTCCTGACATCCTGTAGTTCGTTCTGGTGGAGCCTAGCAAGAGCCTCCGCGAAATCCACCGCCAGCTCGCCGCCCTTGGTGATAACGCCGCGCATAGAGTCGCTGAGCAAAGGCTCACGCTCACAGAGGTAGCGGTACGCAGCTGTGGACACGAGGAAGCGGCGCATGTGGTTCGGCTGGCCCTGAGTGGCATTGTACAGGTACTCGAGACGGTAGGCGGGCGCCGTCATGTTGGACCTACGGTAGTAGCGACGCACCAGGTTCATGATGCTGTTCTTGAGGCGCTCAATGCCGAAGCGGGACGCCAGCACGTACAGGCAGAGGTAGTGCTGCATCGTGTGGAAATCAGTCGGTCCCTTGAGGTCGGCACCGTAGAGCCAGCGCACAAAGAGAGCGAAGGCGAACTCATCCAGATCGGGGAAAGCGAGAAGCGAACCAGAAGGCTGACCACCACCACCAGTGTTGGAGGAGCTGAAGAGGTCCTTGAAGTAGCGCGAGCGGTTCTTAAGCAGGTCCGTGTGGACCTTGAAGGACTTGGCCGTCTGGCCGGCAAGGAGTTCGGTGATGGCAGTACCGGGAATGAGAGTGCTAGTAAGAGACAAGGTCGTCAACTGCTATTGTTTGCTTGATCTAGCCAACAGGGGCAACTTACTCGGCACGATCCGACATGGCTACTGGGTCGGCCACACCAGATCTGACGCTGTCGGCTGAGGACTGTCTGGTGGTATTGGGGCGAGCAGGTGCGCCAGCAGCAGGGCGATGCGGGACGGGCAGCTCGGCCTGCGAATCACGCTGCGAGATGGAGGGGCGAAGGGACTCAGTGAAGCGGCCCACGCTGGAAGTCGAGCTGCTGCGAGAGGCTCCAGGACGGTTGGGCTTGGGAGGAACCAGGCTGGAAGAGTTGGGAGTCGACATGTCTGATCGCGCATCCACGAGCGACTTGAGGGTGGTTATGGGCAATAGCGATAAGCGGCGTGAGGCAGATGCAGATTGGGGTGAGGTGTGTCGAAGCGGAGTATGATGAGAGAAGGTTGGCGTGGGGTGTTCTTTAGAAGAGCGATGCCCCGGGCAGTGCGGCAGGCGCGGTGAGTGAAGGGTCATCGGTGGTATGGCAGGCATGACTGAACTGACTGTCCGCTGACAGGACGCGTCTTAGGGATGACTGGGGGCGCCTTATTTATATGGTCAGATTGTGCTACAACGTTTGCGCTGGTCGGCAACTCCAGACCTCTACCAGGGCCTTCATGGCTATATCCGGCAAGAGGCTGCGTCTCCATGGGCACACCTTTAACCGTATAAAGAGACAAACGCAATGAGGAGATTCGGACTGTACACCCAAGTGATATTGCAACTTCAAAGGGAGCGGGGACGGATGCAGCATCTCTTTATCTCGGAGGCAACGGCCATGGTGGTTTGCGGGGGCAACTTAAGACACTCCGCTCCCCCATCGCCACCGTCTGATGTTTGCGAGACATTTACAGGTTCTCGCCAACAACACAGAGCCCTGCTATCAGCCCAAAAAGTTCGCCTCGTAGCTCTGCACTTCGAAGCGAGGCTGGACAGGCATATATGCTCGTGGCCCTAGAATCGTTTTAAGAAATATCTCTGCAGCTCCCACCACATCGTAAACCGGCGTAAAGCAGACACTTGACTGCTTTTTTAGATAAGGTGCTTCGAGCTGTAGCAAAGTATTAGCTGCCGTGGGGAGCCACCATTCAATATTCAACGACATCACGTACCGGAAGTATGCGCGCAGGTAGACAACCTGCCATGCGCCCAGACCCACCAACATGCCCATGGTTCCGAACGCGAACCACTTCACACGCTCGTTGGTGCTCTCATTGGTGTCGCGCAGCTTCTGCTCACGGTGGCGCAGATACTCCATCTCAGACACGACCTCGCCCACCAGCTCCTCGATGCGGCGGAGCTCTGCCTCAACCGGCTTAAGCTTCTCGCTGCTCTGGATCGCGTTCCAATCCTTGGCGTCGGCGCCAATGTCAATATCAAGCTCAACGTGCCTGGTGGGGTTCGAGGCTGCCATGTCTAATGTCGGGAAAACAATCAGCAAGCTGTCCTTTCTCAATGGCGATGCCAGGGCGCTTACTCGACGACAGGATGTTCTCAAAACACACGTCGAAGGCGGAGTCGGCAACGGAGGTGAAGGCATATCTGTTCTCGCCAGCGACGTCCCTGGGACGGCCGTAGTCATTGCCTACAGCATCCTTGATCTATGGAACGTGGTATGATCAGCAAAGGAGCTCAAGAGGCGGGCCCAGGTACACCGATATACGTACGTGCATGTTAAGGGTCATGCCATCGCCCTTGTAGCCATCGGTAATGGTGGTGACAACGACGAGCTGGTCCTTGGCCACGAAGTTGCGGATGCAGCGCTCTTTACTGGCCGACTCGTGTCCGGGGTGGGCCTGAATGTCGAACTTGAGGGCCGAGATGACGGGCAGGCTCGCGAGGAGCAGGAAGAAGCTCAGCGCCCGAAAGATTGTCTCCATGGCTGTGTAGGTGAGGTGCGCGATAGCAGCCAGTCAAGCCAAAACGTTGCGTTTCCACTTCCACCTCCGAGCGGCCTCAGGGTGATCACCGCAGCTGGCCCAACCAGGCTTGGCTCCAGGGCTGGGTACCGGAGAAACTCGGCTGCCGGGAATCCCTGCATCACTCAGTGCCTTCCTCCACCTGTGTCGTGCATCCACGTCTGAACTGCCATAGTGCCATTTCCTCCCACGCACTCCGCAATGCACTCCGCCACAAGGCATATCAGGCAACTAGACAGCCTCGCTCGTCGGCCACCCTATGCGGACAAGCGCCATCTTCAGCCTCGGCTTACTCCCTCTACGCCACGGCGTGTGCTCCGTCGCCTTTAAGAAGTTACTCTCAGGGACATTTGCTGCGCCCCTTCTTTGATTGTTGGTGGCAATGAGATACCGATAAATTGATATGCTGCCCTTTTCCTTGTTTTTATTTTTATTTTTATTTTTATTTTCTACCGTGCTTGCGTTGATATTTGATCTCACTTCTCTTCCTCAACCTCTTGACCTATCGTTTATATCTCCATTTGTCAAAATGAATCAATCGAGTCTTACCGCCACTGCAGATGCCAGAGGGCTTAGTGTCAGCCCTTCTCCTTCCCATGATTCAGTCAACTCTCATCCACCCTTCTTCCGCCTGATCTATGGCTCGCGACTGCTCCATTTGCGGGGTATCCGTCCTCTGACCCGTCCCTTGAAGGCATGATTACCTCGTTGGAATACGACCTCAGCCGCGCTCAAACGCCTCAGCAGTCGTCTCGTTGCACTTCTATTGCTGTAGAACCACCTCATACGCCATCTAGAATTCCCGAATCTCGTCAGCTAATCCAGCATGATATCGACATTCCCTGCGAAAGCAAGGAAACCGAAGACGATTCGATAATCTTCACGGACAAATTTGACGCTCTCAACATTGGTGAGATCCTCCCGCGAAAACACGAAAACACCAATGTTGGCACTGCTATGCATGAGAGCCGTCATAACGGTCTCGGGTCTTCTTCGAAGACGGCACTGTCGCCAGCCGCAGAAGAGAAAGACAGCGGAACCATGATGGTATTTGATCACGAAATGAACGAGCATAAGCCTCGAACCCGCAAAAGATACGGAGAACGTGAACGGAAGCAAACCGCAACGACAAGAAAACACGGGGCATGTGAATATTGTCGCAAACACAAGCGCAGAGTATTTGTCCATGTCCATTGTAAGGAAAACTACATTTGCTCATACATGTCACAGTGCTCCCACGCAACCGAGAGTGGCATCACAATAGTCCGCAACACGAGATCGACAAGGATGTTACAGTCAAAGTACGTTTTGGGTCCTCGGCGCTTAGACATGGCTGACACTTTCCAGGCGGAAGATGAATACACTGAGCCGGGGGTCTATCCTACTTGATCTTAAGGCCACGTCCTATAATTCAAATCCAATGCCACGTCTGTCTATTCTCTCCAAGCAACATCAACGAACCAACAGCTAATTAATCGCCTATAGCAAAAGACGAGGGTCAACTGCCTAATGTCAGAGCGTTAACTTTCGACCAATCATCCGCGTCTTCGCTGTCCTATTCTGAGGAATCGTCATTTACCGACGTTGGTCCTAGCCACGATGACCGTTATGAGAATTATCCAGTTTCTCTCATTCCGGGCTCTACGACTATCCGTGGTACTCGCATCGGGCGTGGTTCTCAACTTCCAAAGTCAAACCACATGGCTTCAACCGTACCTTTGCCGCCATCGGATGTTTCTCTTTTTCCATTCCCCATGCCACATCACACAGATGCACAAGCCGAAGAGAGGATACCCAAGAACTCTACGCCACTTATGACAGGGCTGCCCGCACCAAATGGACAAGTTGTGCTCAAACCAGAGAGTTGTCCTCCGACTCCGTATTCTGAACATGACAATATGCACATGCGCTCTCGCTATGGAGCGTCACATGCCCCTTCTATCGTAAATGGTCGGCCATTTGGTTTCTCTAGTTCCCAAAATGACACTTACGTCACCCTTACACTCCCGAGGGCGAAGGACAACATGCCTTGGCAGACAGCCCAGCACCCTTTGGAAGCTTTCAATCAGCCCATGGGTTCAACTCAAGCGCACCAGTCGCGACAGTCCCTGGCCTCAGATTCTCGAACTCAGAATCGCTTTAATGCGTGCTTTGTTAACGACAACGCCACTCCTTCTGGCCATGAGCCCAAGGATTTCATCGAATATGCCAAAGCGCGGCTCGCCGCGCAAGGAGTTCGACAAGGTCGAGCTGACTCTATGAAAACCCTACCGGTCAAGAACCCACCGGTGTTTTCTGTACTCGCTCAGTCACGCCAAAGCCGCGCTAGGGGAGCAGCTTACCATCCTTTGGGCGGAAATGGCACAGCCGGCTTTTCAAAAATCAGCTGGGACATTTCACACGGTGGCAATGATGATTCCGCCTATGAACCAAGCCCGATTCAGTATACCCGCGATTGGACAGAGTTTGATCATTGGGCCTAGCCCTTTTGATCCGGTTTCTTTATGCTATGCGAAATGGCTCACCAGAAATGGATCATCTGCTTTCACCGGAATCTAGAACCACGACCATCAATATTTGAGGGAATTTCCCATACTCTACACATTCGGAGTCTTGCATTGATCGTCTTGGCATGGTAAGTAAAGCCTTCACATCCTGTCATTATTTCCTTGTGTATTTCCAGGCCAAGCCCGATGCCAAGGTATAGTGCTTGTTAGACCTCGGAGCTTTCTTTATTCCCTATTAGTCTCTTTCTCCAGATTCAGCTTTGTCTCTCCAGAACTTTAACAGCTCTGCATGGTTCAGTATTTGGGGCATCGCAAGGAAAGTGTGTAACCTCCTCCTCCTGCGTTGGGATCAGACATATATGGGGAAATGAGATGGGTAGTTAAATATATCGGCTAGACTAGTGTGCCTGATATCTTGCTGTGAAGTCTTCCCAGACGGCGCATCACTAAGTAGCACCCATCTTCTACCAAGCTTTCTTTCTTAATTGAGTCCAGTTCATACCTATACTGTAGACAATCAGACACAATTCGCATGGTATATGATGTCTACTTGGTCTGGCCTTGATGTCGACCAACCATGGATTCTTTGAACTGTATATGCTTGCTCTTAGTTGCTGTATATCTTCCGCTGGTTGCCAGTTCCCGTGAATTGGGAATGTCTGTTGCAGTACATGAAATGCTCGCCCTCCAATGCTCGTCTTCCTTATGCGATAAGCAGCCCTTGAATTCGACGACGCCAATGCTCCCAAACTCCGTTTCCGCAGGCGACTAACAAAGATCGCCAGCCAGTCATGCCACGACCCCCTCGCTTCTATGGATTCGCTGAAGCTCACAATGGCGCGGCGGCCTCGACGACACCAGCGCCCTTGAAGGCGGCGGGGCTGGTAACGGTGATCTGGACGGGGTACTTCCACTCCATGAACTTGGCCCAGCCTGCGCGCGCGCGCGTTAGCACGATGGGTTGCTTCGGATCGCAGGGGGGCCAGACTCACCCCAATATGCGCATTTCCGGCCAAAGTACTTTCCGAGGTAGGGGACCACGACCATGGTCAGCAGGAGCTCGAGCTGCTGCAGGCTCTCGTTCCACTCGCGCTCGGCATCGTTTTCGTAGTCGAGGCTCTCGGTGGTGGGCTCGGAGGGCAGCGAGTCAATATCGTCGTCGGATTCGGCCGAGGGGACGACAAAGGAGGTCGAGTCGGTGACAGACATGGCTGGGAAGAGGGTGATGGGGGAGCGCAATGGTATCTATCGTTGACGTACCTCTCCAACGGAGGGGTTCAGCCGTAGATGGCCCGAGGGGAGCGGGAATCCAAAAGACTCAGACTCACCCGACCAGGCGTGCCAAGTCCGATGAAGTAATCGGCACGACTTGCCTCTTGTTTCGATATCTTTGTGAATCCACTCGGCCACCAAACGGCCGCCACCGCAATCATGACCGACGAAGTGCGTGCTGCCCCCGCCTACCTGCTCGACGTGTCACTGACCTGGTCCAGCTCGATGAGCGCAAGCCCCGCAAGTCCGTCGCATTTGCCGACGGCGCCCAGATTGTCGACAGCGATGGTCAGGTCAAGGATGTCAACGACGCCGACGAGGGCGACAAGGCCGTCGACGAGGTGACGGACATGTTCAGCAACCTCGCCAAGAAGAAGAAGAAGAAGTCGTCCAAGTCCAAGGAGGGCGACGATGAGGCTGCTGCCGCCGACGGCGAATTCGACCCGTCGGCGCTGAAGAAAAAGAAGAAGAAGAAGAGCAAGCCCGCCGACGCCGACGACTTCGAGGCCAAGCTCGCCGAGGCCCGCGCCGGTGACAAGGAGGAGGAGGAAGAGGAGGCTCCCAAGGAAGAGGAGCCGGTGCAGGAGGGCGACATGGAGAAGGGCACGGGTATCTGGGCGCACGACAACACGACGCCGATCAACTACAACCAGCTGCTGAACCGTTTCTTCACCATGCTGCACTCGCACCACCCCGACCTCGCCTCCAGCGGCTCCAAGAGCTACAAGATCCCGCCGCCCCAGTGTCTGCGTGAAGGCAGCAAGAAGACCGTCTTTGCCAACATTGCCGAGATTTGCAAGCGCATCAAGCGTACCGACGAGCACGTCACGCAGTTCCTATTCACCGAATTGGGTACGAGCGGTTCCTTCGACGGCAGCAGGCGGTTGATCATCAAGGGTCGCTTCCAGCAGAAGCAGATTGAGAACGTCCTCAGGAGATACATCGGTATGTTTTTCAGCTTCTTCTCTCGCTTTCGTCCAGCGCGCTAACCATGGAGCAGTCGAATATGTCACCTGCAAGACGTGCAGATCGCCTGATACGGAGCTCAACAAGGGCGAGAACCGTCTCTACTTTGTCACGTGCAACTCTTGCGGCTCCAGGCGCTCGGTCACGGCCATCAAGACTGGTTTCTCGGCCCAGGTCGGCAAGAGAAGGAAGCAGCGTGGTTAGAGGTGATCGCTTATGGCGTATCCTTCTATTTTCAATCATGGCTGGCGATGGACGGGAAAAAATTGATGGCACGACACATGTCTTCTTTGGATCAGAGGTAGCAGGTGTAAAAAAAAAGTAAGACGGCAAATGAAAATAGCACGTCTCTACCTAGTCAATATACATGTGATTCATCAATAGTCAATGGACGTAAGCGCCAGCCCCCACGCCAGGGATCGGCGCTTACAGGAAAATCCGCCGTGTCGCGCGGGCCAATCAACGCGGGCAAACCCTCGACACGCGCGGCAGCGTCAGAGCAAGCTGCGTACATTACCTAGACCTTTCGACATGTCCTCCCGACTCCTCTCTCTCCCTCTCTCTCTTTTCCTGCCTGCTTGCTTCCTTTCGTCCTACAGCTCTGTGTCTACTGCACCTACACCTTCTTGCGTCGCATACCTCATACCTTCCGTATCGTATTCATAGCGGGACATTGTGCTTACACCGAGCGAGGCTGTGAAGTGCAACAACAAGCTTTCTTCTTTCTTGTTCTATTTATTCTACTTCTGCTCCTCAGGCTCAGGCTCTCGTTCCTCTCAAGTTCCAATTCCTATCTACTCCTACTACCACCACCGCCGCCATGTCTGCATACCCCGCCCATTCAGGCAGCCCCGGCCCGCAGGCCCAGTACTACCCTCGTATGTAAGCCTCATGCATGCACTGTAGTAGCCAGCTAACTAACGCGTGCGCCTGCAGCTCCGCCGCAAGGTACATACCTTCATACGCACCCACCTACCCACCTCACGCAGCAGCTAACGCCTCTCTCTCACTCCTAGAGCAGCAGCACTTCGCGCCACCACCCCAGCAGCCACAATTCTACCCTCCCCCGCCATCCGCGCAGAGTCCCTCTAGCGTACCGCAGCAGCAGCACTACCCTCCCCCGCCGCAACAGTTCTCGCCGCCTCCGCAGCAGCAGTTCTCGCCTCCACCACAACAGCAGTTCTCGACTCCACCCCAGCAGCAATTCGCCCCGCCACCACAGCAACCACAGATCCAGCACCAGCCCTCCTTCTCTCCTCCTCCACCTGCACAAGCGCCACCCGCGCCCGCCGGCAACATCGGCCACCAGCACCACCGATCCAGCGGGTCCGGGTCCGTGAGCGGCGGCGCGGTCATGGCGCCGCACCGCAGCGACAGCATCAACAACAGCACCAGCAGCGGCGCCGCGCTGATGCCGGGCGGCGCGCCTGCGCAAGGCCATTTCGTCGGCGCCGGCTCCACCCAGGACGACGTCGGGACGTTCAATGGTGGGAGCTATCGCATTAGCCATCGCGACACGAATACGATTCTGACGGTGCAGTTGGCCATGGGGGCGCCGTTGGAGGCGAAGCCGGGTAAGTTTTACATCCTTTGGGTGGTGATGGTGGTGGAAGAGAGGGACGAGAAGGAGCAACAAGCTAACACACGCGCGCACACAGGTTCCATGTTCGCCATGTCGCCGACCATAACGCTCAAAGGCACCGTCAAATTCAGCGTGAAGAAGTTCATTGCAGGCGGACAAGCCTCGACATCGCAATACACGGGGCCGGGGGAGCTGCTGCTGGCGCCGCCCGCGCTGGGCGACATCACGAACATCCGGCTGTCGGGCAGCGAGACGTGGAACGTGGGCAAGGACGCCTTCCTGGCGTGCACGCAGGGCGTCGTCAAGGACTACAAGAGCCAGAGCATCAGTAAGGCCATGTTCTCGGGCGAGGGCTTCTTCGTCTACAAGATCTCCGGCCAGGGCATCCTGTGGATCACGAGTCTGGGCGCCATCGTGCGCAAGGACTTGGCCGACGGCGAGCGCTACATTGTCGATAACGGACACCTGGTCGCGTGGAACTGCAAGTATGTGCTTGAGCGGGGCGCGAGCGGGGGCTTTGTGTCGGGCGTGGTGTCGGGCGAGGGGCTGGTGTGCAAGTTTACTGGTGAGTGCGATGACTTCCCTCTTTCCATTCCTTTTTCCTACGCCCTTTGTATCGTGTGCCTTGGCTAACTCCACCACACAGGCCCCGGCACCATCTTCATCCAGACCAGGAACCCACAAGCCTTCCAACAATGGCTGATGGCGCACTCGGGCGCCTAAGCCTCCTCCTCCCCCTTTACCTACATGCCTGTCCATCATCACACCCCCAGGTACGGTCGTCGATGTAGTTGTACCCCCGTTTTCCTTTTCTCTTTCTCTGTATATGTCTGTTCTGTTCATTCGGGCACGGCGCCATGGGACCACGGACGGACGGAAGGACGTTTTCGAGCACTAATGATGACGATGATGATGCTGCTGCTGCTTTTGGGCTTCATGTGTTTCCATCATGGCCTATATACATGCGCAGATTGCTTTGTGTGCGCGAAAGTTGGAGATATCCCTATAATTTGGCGAATGTAATTGCTGTTTTGGTTATTGGGCTTTCTCGCTACGTGTATCTCTTTCTCTTCTTCTGTGCCTTTGCGTGTGTGCTGTAGTGCTCGACAGTGATTCATTTAGCTTAATGACGCATACATACAGATACTGCCATAGTTCTTTCTGCTGTCCCGGCTTGTTGCCGAAGCTATGCTTTCAGTAAATTTATAGACGTTCACGCAAGTATCTGCACGCTGCTGACAGCAGACGTGACTGGATCAAATACAAATAGTTCATGCCTACTTACAGACCATACATAACCCATTAAATCGTAAGAAAATATTACCTACATGCCAAGAATCCGCACCAAACCCCCATCCATAATCGTTTGCTCCAACGAGAGTGAGAGAGCCACAACCAGACACGCAGCTGAGCCCGCAACTTTTGTGCCAAGAATCACCGATTATTTTTTGAGGAAGTCAACCTGACCATACTTGTCCATCACTGGCACCTCATTGGCCATAACAAACATGCCCCTAAAAGAAGACGCCGCAAGCAAACGCGGCAAAAAAATCAGTAAACGTTCACCTGGGCATACTTGTCCATTTCTATATGCTGGCCCTTAATAATGGCATATCCATACCTGCTGTGATTGGTCTCGATGTCGAAGCCGCCGCGCTTGCCCCAGATGTTCTCCATGTCCTGGCGATGCTTGCTCTTGGGCTTCTTCTCCTTGAGGCGCTGCTTCTCGAAGAAGCAGTAGGCGGCGTAGAAGACGGCGCTAGTGTTGCCGGCCTCGGGGCCCTTTTTGCCGCGGAACGCGCCCAGCTGCGACGACTGGATGCGCGACGGCTTCTTCGGCCCGTGGTACTGCGCCACCAGGTCGCGGCAGAACTGCGCTTGCGTCACGCCGGGCTTGCGCAGGTGCGCGTTGATCTTCTTGCGGATCTCGTCGCACGTGTCGTACACCTCGACCGCGTCGTCTTCTTCCCCCGGCAGGTGCACATCTGAGATGTCGACGTCGGCCGACGTGTTGGTCTTTTTCGTCGCTCTCGTCCGCCTTCTTGGCCTTCTTGCGAGGCATCGGAATGCCCTTGAGCTCGCGCTTCTTGAAGAAGGCCCACGCGTTCTGGTACACGTCGCTCATTTGGCCCTTGGTAGGGCCCTGCTGGCCCATGAAGCGCGAGTAGGCATTGCTGGAAACGCCAATGGCGCTCTGGAACTCGCCGACTTTCATGCCGCCATTGTCGAGGAAGCGGTGGATCTGTCGCCGCACCTGGTCCGGGTTCTTGTCAATCATCTCACCGTCCAGCGAGATGTAAGACGTGTCTTCTTCGTGGTCCGATTCGCTGTGCGCGTCATTGGCGTCGTCGGGCGCCGCGCGCTTGTCGCCCGTCTTGGGTTCTTCTTCGCCAGTCTTGGGTGCGTCGTCCGGCTTCGAGTTTGCTGCTCCGTCCGAGCCCCTGTCACTGTTCGCATCGTCAGGTCCATAAACGTGCAAGGTTCTTACGCCAAATACGCCAGGGTAGTGGCTATGGCTGGTACTTCCTATCGGCGGGTAGAGCACGGGTCCTCCGTCCATGGACTCGGGGTCCTCGGTCCCGAAAATGGCCTTGCGCACTTCCTCGCGGCGGCTCAGCGGGGAGATTCGCTCGTTGATGAGCTCTCGGGTCTCCCGTCTCACCGTATTGGGATTGCAGTCGTCGATTTTGTGCTCATGTTGGAGGTATGGGCCGTTGACCTCGACGTGGTCGAGTTTGTTGGCCACGCCGTAGTACCCGTGCTCGGCCCGCTTGGTGTCTTTGAAGATAATATTGGTTTGTTCATACTTGGTCATGTTCAATGGGGGCTCTGCGGCCCTGTCCATTACGTCTCTGTTGCTTGGTGGCTGAGGAGGGTTCGCGTGAGCACATATTTCGACAGCATACGGGTTCCGGAATGGACTAACCTTATCAGTCATGGTGGCAGATTTCTGTGGTGTAGCGATGAAGGGTATTGAGGGTTCAACGGGTCCAGACAAACGCGGGCAGAGGTTCAAATAGACAAAGTGTGTTGTGGGAGTGGACGGATGACGTAGCTCGATATATGATGTCGACGGGTCGTCTCGCGAAATGCTCGCCTGTGCACGTGAAGCGCCCATTCATGTGCATGACATACATAGAAGAAATCGCATTTACCATCACCAATCTGCTTAAGCACCCGGGAAATACGGAAAGTAGGATTCCATTCATCACACATGAGCACCTGTGGTATCATAATCCTCACGTCCCGCCATCCAACCCGATCCCACAACCACAGCGCCGCAAGAACACTTTTCTCCCACAAAAAGAGAACGAGACAGACACAACCCAAGGACCCAAAACTCCAAACAGCCAGCGCGACCCGTCCAAAGAAAGACCAACCATGTCTTATAAACAGTCTACCTCAGATCGGCTGGCGTTAGCGCCTGCACGATACTCGTGCCCTCGCTGAACCTGGTCCTGAAGATGCGGTTCGCGTTCTGGAACATGCCGTCCTTGAGCGAGACGACGATGAATTGCGACCCCTTGAAGCGTGTCTTGATCAAACGGCCGATGTTCTGCGTGTGCGACAGATCAAGCGCGGCGTCAACTTCGTCGAGAATGTACATGGGCGCTGGCTTGAACTGTAGGAGGGCCATGATAAGCGAAAGGGCGATGAGCGAGCTGTGAAAATAGTTAGTGCCGAAAGATTGTTTACCAATGGGCGCATCGTGACTTACCGTTGACCACCACTCAGCTCAGTCAAGCTCTGCTTCCACACCTTACCGAGGCAGACCTTGACTTCTAATCCATCCGCGATAGTTTTGCCCTCTGGTGGATCCAGCTTCGCAAAGCTGCCGGGTAATAGTTCGTTGAAGATCTGACCAAAGTCTCCATTGACCTTCTCCCATGTCTTCTGGAGTGCCTCCTTCTTATACTCGTCAAGACTTATGATCGTCTCCTCGATCTTGCGCTTGTCCCTGATGACAGTGCGCATCATGTTCTTGAGCGAGACCTCCTTCTTTTCGACGCTGTCGATCATGTTCATGACCTTGGGATTGATCTTCTTCTTCATCCCCTGGAAACGCTCAGTCAGGTTCTTCAGTGTCGATTTGGCATCCGTCATGTTTTGTCCTCTAAAGTCGTAAGGCGTGCCAGGGCGTCCGAAGCTATCTTGTTCGTCGACAATCCAGTCGTGCTCTTTTTCCAAAGCGGTGACTGTGTGCTGTGCGGCTTGTTGTTCCTTGTCGAACTTCTCAATCTGGTGACCAAGTCTCTGCATCTCAAGACCTTCCTCCGTGATCTGCGAGGACTTTGAGCGGATAGCCTCTTCTAGCGAGCGAAGTTCATCATCGAAACCAGTAAGCTTGGCTTGTTCGTCTTCGAGCTGAGCAGCAGCAATGTCATGAGTGTCCTTAGCTTGGGCTTGCTCGCGGGTCAACGCCTTGATCTCTTCTTGCTGACCAGTCAGCGTCACCTCAGCATCTTGCAGTTGCTCTTGAGCAGCAGTCAAGTCGCCACCACACTGTTCAGACTCCAACATAGCATCCCGCATTTCCTGTTGCAGGGGTTTGATCGAAGCGCTGTTCTTGGCCAAAGCCTTCTTCAGCTTGTCAAGGGCAGTTTGGAGCTCTGCAAGCTTGCTGTCCTTGTTGTTGTTGAACTCGCTCATGTCGCGTTCGATGCGCTTGATTTCCATGGAAGCTTCTTCTTTGCGAGCCTTCGCATCGACAATCGCCTCTTTCAGTTGCGTAATGGAGGTCTTCATCTCCTCTACCTGCTGAATGATCGAAGACGAAGAGTTGCCGCTGATCTGTTCTTCAGTAAGCTTGATCTCGTGTGTCTTGAGATCAAATTCTTGCTTGATCTTCCGGGCAGCATCAAGCTTCTTCTTCTCTTTTGCCATGGTAGACTGCAACATGCCCAAAGCCTTTTCGTTTGTGGTGAGCTCCTTTGTGAGCTCATTGAGTTTCTGTAGTGTCACCAAAACACCACTGGATTGTGGCGAGCTACCTCCAGAGAGCGTACCGGAAGGATCATAGACATCGCCCTCCAGCGTGACGCTCTTCATGCGCACAGCAGGGTCAAACGTCACACGTTTGGCGGTATCGGCGTCTTCGCAAACCAACGTCGAGCCAAAGACGTAATCCATGGCTGCTTGGACCTCATCCTCGTAACCAATTAGGTTTAGAGCGAGGTCGACCTTGTTGGGAGCAATTTTTTGCGCCGCGCCAATCTTCTCGACAGAAGCTCTGAATGCAGCAATCTTGTTCAGCGGAATGATAGTGACACGCTTCCTCAGCTTGCCGTTCTGTAGGAGCTTGGTACCGGTTTCCGCAGTGTCGACAACGACGTTGTAAAGGCGGCCACCCGCGCAAATCTCGAGGGCTGTGCCGGCTCGGGAGTATTGTTTGTCAAGTGTGAACAACTGAGCGACGAGTCCCTTGACTTTAGACCGGTCGAAGCCAGGTTCCGGGTCGTTGTAACTGAAATCGATGTTTGCAACCTTCCTTTTCATTCCATCTGACTGCTCCCGAAGCTCCCGAATGCGCTGCTGGAGCTGGGCCTCTTCCTTGTACATCTCTTCCTCCTTCCCGGGCTCGAAGCCAAGTTCAGCAAGGTCACCTTCAAGCTTCTTAGCCTGCGAGCGCAGACCCTCGAGGTCGTTAAGGAGACTGGAGTTCTGTTCCTTGGCTTTCTTTGCCCGCGGTTCGGCCTCCTTGATTTGCTTTTCCAAGTGAGAAATCTTCAGTTTGGACTGTTCTTGCTCAGTTGCAGCTGCATTTGCGCGGTTTCTGGCATCTTGCAGTTGGCCTTGGTAACCGCTTTCCTGTCCTTCCTTGGATGCAACACCAGTCTGAAGTGTTTGGAGAAGTTCCTCCTTCTTTTCGACCTCCTCGGTTTGCTTGGCCAGCTCTGCATGCGCAGCGTCGTATTTTGCTTGGAGCTGTTCGTAAATTTTGCTCTTCTCTTTAAGCTGGGATTCAAGGTCTTTGACGGTCTTCTGAAGTTTCTTCCGCTTATCGCTTTCCTCGGCCATGCTGGACTTTTTGAGGTCAAGAACAGTACTCAAACGCACCATTTCGTGCGAATGAGTCTTGACCTGCTCTTCTAGGGCTTGGAAGTGGCCACCCTTCCGGAGCTCCTTGTCCCGCGCATGCTTTACCTTCTTGATATCTTCCTTGAGAAGTTCAATCTCGTTCTTCAGGCGTTCCGAAGAATCTTCTAATTGCTTCTCCCGCATTTTCTTCTTTTCCAAATCTTCAACCGACAGTCTCAACTTCTCCTTGTAACGGAGGTAGTCATGCGCGACTACCAACCGAGTCAAACGCTCCAGGTCATTTTGGGTCTGTTGGAAGTCCAGGAAAGCGCGCTTCTCAGCTCTGAGTTTCTCCAACTTAGGGTCGATTTCATCCCTCAGAAGCTCAGTAATCTCCTGGACCTTCATTTCCTTCTTTGCCATGGTCTTAAAGGCCTTGTCCCTCCTGTCTTCAAACATACGTGTTCCTGCCGCTTCTTCAATCATAGCCAGTATCTCAACTGCCTTCATGTTCAGAACCTTGGTGATTCGGCCCTGCATAATCAGGAAATTTGGGTTGTTGATGTTCAGCTGAACAGACTGGAAAAGGTTCTGTACGGTTTGTTGCTGCGCGCGGTGACCGTTGATAAGGTACTTGCTTGTGCCACCGAGCACGATCTGGCGGGTGACGGATATTTGCGCATACTCTTCGAAGCCGATCGGGGACATTTTCTTGTCGCGATTATCGAAGACAATGGTGACGCTGGCCTTGGTGACGCCAGCCTGTCCACGCTTGTAAATAAGATCCTGTAAAGCCTCCGTCAGTTGCTGTCCGCTGTTCCCATACGAAAGACTGTCGCACCTGGAGGTTCTGCGCCCGCACAGTGCTCATGTTCGTGATGCCCAGGACGAAGCATATCGAGTCGAGGATGTTCGACTTGCCAGAACCATTCAGACCGGTAATTGAGTTGAAGCTCTCGTCCCTAATCATACTATCAACTTCGTGCGCAGCAGTGTTGCGAGCGCGCAACTCACCATCCTGAAATGACCGTTCGGACGGCGTACGACTTGAAGCCCTGCGTGTATTGTGAGTCGGACTGTTTTGCGCAAGTTTGGGTAACGTACGTCTATCACAACTTCCACTATCCTCATGGTCGCGGCTTGCCTGGTGGATGTCGTATGCAGCTCGCGCGTCGGACGTGGAGTTGGTCTATTTTCCCGGCTGTTTACCAACAAGCCGCAGCGGGACGGTCGCGGCTTTCTCCGAAGCGCCGAGCATGATTCGCAATCGCAACCCCGCCGTCCATCTACCTACGTCAACACCAACTGTGAGCCGCTTGTTGTTCTTTAGAGATTTCACTACGCCTCATCTTTGACACAATATCTATTTCAAGCATACTGAAGTAGCCAAATATCGTAATTACTATCCAAGCCTGTTGCACATATGGAGCCACGAGGCTCAACGCCTTTGCGTACGATAGCGCGAATGTTCCAATATATCGAAACGGCGCAGCAGGCAAAATTAGGTGTACGAAGGTAGAACCTTCCCCTGTCTCTGTTCCACTGACACACGTAGGCTTGTTCTGTCGCCCTCGCTTCCTTTCCTTGGTAAATCACTCAGTCAGCCTCCGCGCAGAGTGATTTTGCTTGCAGCCTGCAGTTTTTCTTGATAAAAGTAAAATCGCAATCTTAGTCATCAAATCAGCATGGTGCCAGTCGGTTTATCCGATCAGCCTATCAGGTCTTGTGGTCTAGTGGTATGATTCTCGCTTAGGGTTCACCCTGAGTTTATAACTTGCGAGAGGCCCCGCGTTCGAGTCGCGGCAAGACCCTTTATATCTTTTTTTCTTCTCTTTATTTTTACCTGCAAGTGAAGTACCAAACTTTCATTTTGGCTCTGATGTTCTCACATTGAAGTTGACGAAAAGTGCGTTGATGCTTTTTTATACTCTCGAACGCTTTGGTGCAACCACGGAGTGAATGGACCGACCCTACCTCAACCCACGGAACGGCGTTAACCCCACAGCCGTCGGAGTCCGCGCTACCACATTCGCGGTATAATGACACGAGCTTGGCTCAAACCGTCGCAAGTGATCGGCGTAGCTCGCAGAAACCATGGGTATTAGGTGGCCCACATTATCGTCTATCTTAAGTGGTCAAGCATCTGGACGATATGATGCTGTCTGTGGATGGGCACACAAAGAGGATGAATAGTTCACAAGAGGTTGAATGCATCTATAGAGGTCTGTTCTTGGCTTTCACCGGTGGTATGGTCACGGCCAAATAGACAATACTATACAGTAAGCACATGTACAATGGTCGGTAGGGTTGCTGATAAGCATTTAGCCAAGCTTTCTAATACTCGTGGCTCCTAGGGACATCCTGGCCTAAGAGTATTGGCTCAGGAACCATAGGCAATTGCAGGACCGGTGTCGGGTTGAAGCGGCATTCCCAAAGTTCACTTATTTGTACATATGAGTTGTGGGGAATGTCCTCCGCAAATTGCCCGATTTGGTACCTCATATTTAGCTCGCTGAGTTTAGAGCTTGGGTCGATTACGAGTGCTCTATGATCTAAGGGGCAGTAAAGCTTTTCACCATGGTATGTTCCTCATAATAGACCAGATGGTTCTGTCATGCACAGAATCACACTTTCCACTGCACTCTTACAGTTTTCTCTTGTCTTTCCTTGACATATCAAACAAACATCCCCATCTGCGATGGATCGCAAAAACAAAAACCAGCAGGAAGAGTTTGAAAATGTTACCATCACAAACACCAACAATTTCTATTTCGGGGTCCTTTGGCACTGGATTGATCATTGGGACGGGACAAAGCCTTCTCCACGGCGGTCCAGGCTCGCAGCTGATCGCATACATTGTGATGGGAGGAAATGTGTACAATGTCATGACAGCACTGGCGGAGATGGCTACCTATGCCCCAATGGACCAGGGATTCCCCGGATATGCAACGAGATATGCTGATCCTGCCTTGGGGTGAGACTATTCTCTTTCTGTTGTCCGTATTCCATACATTTGAGCTATCATCAGTTACTCTATTTCCCGGACCGTGTTCAGTTATTAACATAACACAAGGTTTGCTACTGGATACAACTACTGGTGCAAATACATCGTCGTCCTCGCGAACAACCTGACGGCATCTGGTCTTATCATACGGTATTGGAGGGCTGATCTGAACGTCGGCATCTGGATCACGGTGTTTGCTATACCAGTGATTATCATCAACGTGTGTAATCAGTACCCGTTACAATTTTCTTTCTGCCATTCACAGCTGCTGACACCTACTAGCTCTTTCAAGTAAAAGTATTTGGTGAAAGCCAATTTCTTGCGGGATGGATCAAGTTGTTTGTTATGACAATGCTAATTATCATCTGTCTCGTCCGTTCCCTCAGCAACAATGACGGCCAGGGTCGCATTGGTTTTAGATACTGGCGAGACCCAGGTGCTTTCGCCGAATATCTCGAACCTGGAGCTTTAGGACGTTTTCTTGGCTTCTGGGCTGCCTTCACCCAATCTGCTTTCGCCTATGTTGGTTGTGAGGTTGTTGGTGCTGCATTCGGTGAAGCGGGTAACTTGAAAAAGGAGATACCCCAAGCTATCAAATGGACATTTTACCGAATTGTGGTCTTCTACATCTTCGGTGTCTTTGTGCTGGGCATGGCGATTCCATACACAGACGATATGTTACTGGGGGCGTCGCACAAGAAAACGAGTGCCTGTAAGTTTATCAGCACGTTTTTAGACGAACTCACTGACAGGTAATCAAGCTGCTTCGCCATTCGTCATCGCAATCAAGCGCGCCGGTATCTCGATGCTTCCAGATATCACCAATGGATCCCTTCTTGTCTTTGTGCTGAGCGCAGCATCTTCTGGTATGATATGGATATGGGTTTTACTTTCAAAATTCACTAACAGGTTTCCAACTTGTAGACATCTATGTCTCTGCTCGCACACTGTACGCCCTTGCTAAGAGATCGCAAGCTCCGAAGATATTCAGACGTACTGTTCATGCCGCCAAACGCAGAGAGGATGGGAAGCCGACGTTCCGCGACAGACTTCGGAGCTGGTCTTTTGGAGTACCTATGCCAGCCGTCCTCTTTTGCTCTGTTTTCTTTCTGCTCGGATACCTGAACGTCTCGAAGTCCTCGGCGACTGTCTTTGGATACTTTGTCAGCTTGGTTACGGTTTTTGGGGCGCTCAACTGGATCAGCATCCTAATATCGTACATTAAATTTTCCAGAGGGCTTGCTGCTCAGGGCATCAGACGCAGCGAGCTCCCTTATAGAGGCCCCCTACAGCCGTATGCGGCGTATTATTCTCTGGGGGTCACTAGCGCGGTGATTCTTTTCAACGGTAAGACCAGACTCTCCTACCCGATTTAATGACTGCTAGTTGCCAGCCTGTTAATTAATGGTGTTTTAGGTTTTGATTCCTTTATCCACAAATTCGACGCTTCAAGATTTGTCACTTCGTATATCGGGATTGTGATATACCTAGCAAACTATCTTGGATGGAAGTTTTTCAAGAAAACACGCTGGGTAAAGCCTGCATTGATGGATTTGGAATCGAACAACAACAAAGAAGTGATTGGCGGTCCAGTCTAGCTGGTATGGGAGATTGGCACTTCTTGGACAGACGCCAAGAGGAAAATGTTGACACGAAACTCAAGACCAGAGATGACGAAATAGTAAAATGCGTACGTACATATGCCTTGGGCAAATCAGATTTCATAGCGCCGCCGGGCAGAGACTCCGTTCGTATCCCCCTTTTGCTTGTTACAACTTCGAGGGAAGTTCAGGTGATGACGTTGTCCTGGTCAGAGTTCACTGCCTGTGCTCTTCATAGTGCGAATATTTGGGCCGACGATAATGCCCAGCGCATGGCAATGGCAGCTAGGCGTACCTAAAAAAAGGATCCCCCTGCATTAGGTGTACCGGTGTTGACGTTGGTACGAGCTAGCAACAAGGTGAAGCTGGTGGGCTGAAATGAACGAAGACAAGAGCCATGAGATGCCAATCAGGTGGCTTTCCGCTCCTTTCCCTCCGGCTCGTGCACGTGTGCGACACAAGGACGTTGTGATTGGGCTGCGGCGGATTCTGGAGTAGCGCGGGCGGAAGATCGACCTGCGGCGGCGTCTCTCGGGGTGGGGCGGCTGAGGTTGCAAAACACGCCAAGCTTCGCCAAGCGCTTCAAATCACCCAAAATCCACATTGCCAAGCCAACCTAACCGATCACGCTGATCGCGACGAGTTTGCGTGACGAACATTATACTGCTGATTTTCTCTGGTGAACGGGTATCTATGTGGTGTGTCGGAAAAAACAATCAAAACATCAAAACCAAAATTAAAATCAAACGAGCTCATACGCAGCATGCTGCTCCTTCAGCATCGTCCTCTCGTGCCTCCGGTCCAGCCACGACCTCACGTCTTCCCACTTGCGGCATGTCCTAGGCTGGCTCAGGACGTTGTCGCTGCCAGTCCAAGCGTCTTGTGCCAGCATCGGCACAACGGTCAGGTCGGCCGAGCACTGGACTGACTGCCGGAGATGGTCTAGGCAGTAATCTGAATGCGTGTTAGCACAATCCCAGGCTATAAAAGAGCAAAAAGAATCCCTTACCAATTTTAGCGCGATCCAGGCCCCTGGGTGCATCGAAGCCCTCCGGGACGCCGTGCTCCCTATAGTACTCGGCGTCCAGATAAATCCTTATGGTGTTGAGGCAGCGCAGGTTGTGAAACACACCAAGTTCGGCGTAGTATTTGTTGGAAGGGCTCGGCTTCGCCAGGCCCTTCTCGATGTAAGGCTTCGCCTCGGCGGGTGACAGGGCGAAGAACTCGTTCTGCAGCAATTCCTTCCACGAGTGGTCGATGCTCGGAGTCGTGCTGGGGTTGCCAAAGTACTGGCGATCGGATGCAGAAGTAAGCCGATACGGCGCGCCGTCTTTCTTGTCGTATCTGAGTGCTCCAGTGTATTGGCGTTGCTCAGTGCGGACTAAAGACCTGGCATCGCGCAGGTCCGGCGAAACGGCAAATGGGTCGGTATGGGATATGGATCCGTTGAAAGGACATTGTGCGTCTAGATAAAGGAAAAGAGAGAGCGCCGCGAAGAATGCGTTGGACATGAAAAGAGCGAAGATAAGGACATTTCTGAAAGAGTGTGATGTATGCTTCGGCGAAGGATATTGGTCTTCTGGTTCCGACATGTTGTTGTTTAAGGTTTCGTAACTCGCAGACTTCTCGTTCAATGCTGATGTTGAGTAACGAGCATCTGATGCCATGGTTGGAGGAGTGTCTGAGGGAGAGAGGGGGGTGGTCGCACAGAGGGAGAGGAGGAAGATGAAGATGCGGGGAGTTTTTCGAGGCTCGCGTGGGACAATATACACATAGGCTGGGAGCAAGCTAGTGCAGTGGAGTCGGCGGGCGGTACCATGTTTTCACGCCAGCCGGACGGTCCGACAAGACTGGATCCTAAACATACGACAGGGTAGCTAAAAAAAGGCGCCGCTAGATACGGTCACTTGTCAAGTGCAGATCTCGTGGCTGGCGTGCTGGCCAGCGCTTTTATACGAGCTTCGACCGGAGAGGAACTTAACGAGGGTTGGGGCGGGGGCTAGGCTGCCGCGGCCATTGGCTAGCGATGCCATCGTCGTGACTTTGGCCCCAACCCTTTGGTGCACACGCAAGCTTTGATCAGATTGACGTGCGAGCGGCCTGGTCCGGCACGTGAGGGAGCCGCAAGGCTGAATCTAAATTACAGGCGAAAAGCTCGACACTGGGGTGTACCGTGTAGGGTACCGTGTAGAGTGTAGAGCGGTGGGCAGGGTGGTAGGTAAGGGGTTCACCCGCTGCCCTTGATGCTGTGCCACACTGTGCGCGCGCTCCGTCGTGGGTGGTTCGATGTTTGCGGAGTCAGCAACGTGCTCGTCGGTCGGTAGTTAGACAAGCATATCAGAACGGTTTGCGCCCTCGACTAGGACGGGTGCTGGGGGCACTTCAAGGCCCCCCTTGAATTGCCATCTCTTGGCCCCGCTCAGCGGCTTTGACCAAGCGGCTCCGGCGACGGTTTTCAGCTCGGCAGCGAAGCTTGTGCCGGTGCCTGACTGTCCGTGTATGGGGTAAATGGGGCATGTCCTCGCTGCTCGCTGTAACCTACCCTACCTACTAGCCTGCGTCCCTCGGGTTCCCGCTGTGCAAGCCGGACCAAGTCCGGTGATATTAGGCCTGCAATAAGAGTCTCATCTGTAAGGGAGGTGTTGGGCTGGTTGGGCTGCTCCTTCAGCTTCAGCTGGGTCGGTGAGATCCGCTAGAGAGTTGTGAGTCTGGAGCCCAGGGGTGCCCTGTGGCGGCCCGGGACGCTACGTTAAACACGAATCACGAATCCGAACCCGCGCCGGACCTAACTACTACTTTTTTCTTCTATGAATTATGTTGGTATATAGTCACAACGGTAAAATCAAAATTCAACAACGAGCGGTTAAAGATCAGCTCAATGTTAACTTTCCATCTCCCTGATGGTCTAGCGGCTAGGATTCGTGGTTTTCACCCACGCGGCCCGGGTTCGATTCCCGGTCAGGGAAAAACATTAATTTCTTTTTGTTTTGTTGATACCCGTCCAGTAGGAAGTTGGGTTGGATGGGTTGTTGGGGTTGGTTGCTCTTTTGGTGGTTTGAAGAGGCCTGAGCGGCGAAGGGACGGAACATCAAATGAGGCTCCGTTGAAACGAGGTTGTTGCGCGAGCACGTCAACCAAGCTAAAATTCTTCAAGATTCCTGCGGAGTTATCCTGGCCCCAAGAGGACGTCGCAATTCAAATTTTCTTCCTGTGTTTCTTTTTATCCGGTGGAGCATCGGTTGTTGGAGGGATTGGCAGCACTGTGGGCCACAGATTCCTGAATTCGCCCCATCGCCCCGGGGCCAGATAGTAGGTTAATACAATTGCTGCCTATTGTATTCCAAGCTCTTGCAATCGAGCAATGCCTTGGGGGCCATCAAACCAACACGACCATCCCTATAATATAGCTTGGCAGCCATTCCGCCCGTTCGGGGTTCATGCAGCGCAGATACGAGGGCGGAATGTGAGGCAACGCTTCGCGAGTGAGGCTCTCGAGGAGAAAAGAACATGCGACATTTTCTTATGTCAGTGCTTATTAACATGGGCCGGTATGTCAATGCCCTCGTATGAGAGAGCACGGAGAGTAGCGAGCTTGACAGCCACACGGACACTGCTACGCTCCGATCTCCGCCGTTTTATCGCGGTCATGCTATGTGAGAATCATGTGGTTACGGGAAGGGTGAAAGTATGGGAGGCATTTAGGGATGTGTTGTGTGCTTCAAGTTAAGTCTATTATATCTTTAAGCTTATTTCTAACGCCACCCAAAGACAAGACAACTCCAAAATATAGAATGCAGCTTCTCCACAAAGAAAGCATAACCGCACATCTTACCGCGGAGTTAGGGGCGCGGATATCGCCATCACTCACGAAATCCCAACAACACAGCAAACATCCCCGAAACTTCCATCAAAGTGTCAAATTCCACGCCCTCTAAAGCCCATTCTTTTTGGTATCACGGGAACTTCCAGCCCGATCCTACTATTACAACGCCAATCTCTAGTCGAGGTCACTCCCAAGCCGAGCAAAACGCCATCCCGTCAGCATACCCAGCATAACACGTCCTGTATCCCTGACCGCAGTCATTAGTGAGCCTTTCCCTTGGCCAGCCACAAACCCACGCCCTCCTGCGCCTTTGCACCGCCCCAGACGCCCTCCTTGCCGCCCCTCCTCCACTCCTCGCTCGCGACATCTTCCCCACCGCCTCTGTTTGCTTCGCCGAGGATAACGTCGAGGTCGCGCTGCTGGCTGCTGATCCACCGCTTGACAAAGTTGACGGGGTCCGCGCTCATCGCCGTGAAGAAGGCGTGCTTGGCCTTGCTGTGCTGCAGCGCCTGAACAGCCAGTGCGAGCGATTCGTCCAGGCTGGCGATTTGCGCGAGGGCCGGAGTCGCAGACGATACGTTGGCCATAACGGCGCGGAGAGGGTCTTCGAGCGGGACAAGTACGTCGTAGACAGTGGGCTGAGAGGGCGTAGTACCATCGTCGGGAGCAACGTAGGCCTGGTCGACGCGGATGGTGTACTGCAGCTGGTAAGGCGGCAGCGGGGAGAGGTGGGGGATAATGGCTTGCGGGATGTGAGGGAAAGGAATGAAGTCGCGGTTGTCGAAGAGCTATGATTCGTCAGTGTCTGATACGCTGTCATTGAAGTGGCCTCTACACACCGCTTTCAGGCGCGAATCGCACCGTATTTTTCTGCTGTCTTCGTCTTGTTGGAGATTGTTGGCCTTGATGTACGTCCAGATGCCCATCATGATGCCCGCGCGATCCTCTTCGTTCGTGTCCAACAACTCAGACAGCGGCTTGCTCAGCTGAAAGCGTTCGGGGGTCTCGTCGCGGTATAGGTTGATCGTGACGTTGATGTTCTCATCACTCTTGCGCTCAAATTCCAGGGTGTCAAAGTTGGCGCTGTCAGAAGTAGCATTCTGCTCGGGCTTCCTCCACTCGATCTGGGTGTATCCATCGGGCTGAAGCGACCTTGACCGGTCAAAGTCAATCGTGATTTGCTTGAAGAAATGCGCCAGCTTCCTACGCTGAGGAACCACGGGCTTCTTCTGCGGTTTCTTGGCATCTTCGGGATCCTGGTCCATGGCCTCGAGACCCTTCCGCTCCTCCGCTTCAAGTTCGTCCTCGTCCTCCAGCAGCCGGCCCTCGATCTTGACGCGATAAGTCGCCTGGGATTCACTTCCGAAATCGAACGCGTCGGGATCCATGCCGCCCTGCTGCCATGGCTGGTTCTCGGCGGTGTTGCTAATCCATATGCGCAAGGTCTTGTAACGTGTCATGTTGCGCGCGCGCATCTCATCGCTGATATCGAGTTTCTTGCGCATCATGACGGCGTCCAGCTTGCGCTCGACGTCACGCAGGCTGCGATAGCGGGCGACACCGTCGCCGACGACGAGCTCCTCGATGCCATCGGGGATGTTCTTGTCGGTAGGCTTGCGCGACTGGCGCTTGGCGAGTTCGCGCTTGTGGGCTTCGGCCTGCTGCTGGGCCTGAATCTGCTGTTGGGTGATGGGCGGCGGATGCTGCGACGCGATGATGGGGCCTGGTTTGCGGCGCAGGGTTGAGTCCAAATCAGCCAGCCTGATCATGATTGCGAGGTGGGAAGGCAGAGAGCAGGATAGCACGCGGCCAATGGAACGACGTACCTGGGCCTCGCCGAGTTTGAGGTGCAGCCGGAGAGCGTTGGGCCGTCTGCGGCGGATAGTTCCGGTACTGAGCAGGTTGCATCTTGAGGAGAGCACGCGGCAGCCACGGGCGATGGGAGAAAGGGGAAATGGAGTGGTTTGTGGGACCGTTGGGGGACTCGGTGGAAGAAGCTATGATGCGCCAGCACTGGGGCGACGCGCTCTGGTGGGCAGAGCCGCGATGCTTTTTCATTCGCTAGACTCAAGGGGGCGGGGTAGAGACGGGCCCCATTATTCTCGGGAGGTCGCCTTGACACCTCGACCGAGAGCAGAAAACTATGTAGTAGTATATCGTCATGGCTGTGCGAATTCTAAGTCATGGCCGAGTCTGCGCCTGGCTCTTCTCGGTTGCGCGTCTCGTCTCCTTCGACTGCTCCATCTCTACGCTTCCGCTAACACGGTGCCGACCGACGAAACACCACAACCATGGCAGGCGCCTACCTCGCCGCAATGGGCATCGACCTGGATGCCGAAATGTCAAAGGTTCAGTTTGGCCAGGACTCTGCTCAAGCCAAGCAGCTCGGCCACCCAGACAGCTCAAATCCCTTCAAGACGCGCCCAACCGCTGCACCGCTGCACCCCACCACTCCCCTCTCACGCGTCATTGGAGTGCGCCTGCCCGGAAGGCCTGATCTCTGGGACGTCTTCATCTCCGCCGGCCGCATAGCGTCGGTGGAAAAGCATGACCCTGCTGCCCCACGTCTCAGCCATCTCTCGGGCATTTTGGATGCATCCGAGCAGCTTCTTGCGCCGAGCCTCTGCCACGCCCATGTCCACCTGGACAAGTGCTTCCTCCTTCAGGATCCCAAGTACAGTGACCTGGAGATTGTTGAAGGAGATTTCCAAGAAGCCATGACCCTCACCGGCAAAGCGAAAGCCCGGTTTGAAGAAGGGGATCTTCTGCGTAGGGGAAGACGGTTGATTGAAGAAAGCATTAAGCACGGCGTGACTGCCATGCGTGCCTTTGTCGAAGTCGATAACGATGTGCACTTCAAATGCCTCGAAGCGGCCTTGAATTTGAAGAAAGACTTTGAGAGAACATGTACGGTCCAGATTTGCGTCTTCGCCCAGCTGCCCTTGTTCTCTGGGGAGGGTGGCGGAGACGCTGTTCGAAATCTTCTTTCTGAGGCTGCCAAAAGGGAAGGTGTTGATGTGCTAGGCAGCACGCCATATGTCGAGAGCGACAAGTCCAGAATGGGAATGAACGTTCAGTGGATCAGCACGTTGGCATTAGACAACGAGAAATTCCTTGATCTCCATATGGACTATCATCTCGACAAAAGCAAGGAGCCTTTTATATGGGATGCTCTGGAACTCATCAAAGAGACGCACTGGTTGGACCGGAACGGAAAAGGAATCACAATGGGTCACTGTACTCGTTTGACGCAATTTGAAAAGGCCGAATGGCAAAGGCTTAAGCAGACCGTTGGTGACTTGCCGGTGTCTTTTGTCGGATTACCGACAAGTGACCTGTTCATGATGAGGACCGAAAACAATGTCAGAGGAACACTGCACGTGCCGAAGATGATCCAAGAACATGGTTTCCAAGCAGCGTTTTCTGTCAACAACATTGGCAACGCGTTCACACCGCAGGGTAACTGCGATCCTCTCACGGTTGCAAGTTTGGGAGTTGGCATTTACCAGGCGGGCACCAAGAAGGATACTGAAATTCTTTACGTGAGTAGTCACCTTGCAACCACATTTCCTAGGCTAACAAGCAATAGCAATGTGTCTCGACCAGGGCAAAGGCAGTAATAGGGCTCGGTAAATCTACTCTTGACTTAAAACCTGGCGATCCAGCAGATTTCATCATCTTCGGCAGCGCCGGTGCGGATTGGAAGAATAGAAAGAGCGTCGCAGAAGTAGTTTACGACGCCGGGTCCGCAAGGACGACGGTAAAGGACGGCCGAATCACAAGTCAATAGCTTCTAACGAGGCAATAGTTGTAAGACATGCTGCTTCTGTTGTAATTGAAAATAGGCGTATTTATCTGTTTGCAAAACCTCAACCGAAATCTAACCAAAGATCTGAGTCTTGGCAGCCAATGCGTTTCCGCCGTGAATCAGCATTGTAATCGTCGCAATCTGGGCAACCATGCTGGGCGATTGTTAGAGACCTAACCTTAATACGGGGAAGAGACATTGGGATACTCACAACAAGCCCGACCTCAATTCACCCTTGCCTTGCAAGTAGGCGTACTTGTAGCCGTATCTTCCCACAAGCCAGAGGAAGTGGTACAAATTCTGGTATTCCGGCTTGACACCTCCAAGCCAGCCGACGAGGCTGGCAACCACGAACAGAGGCATGTTCTCCTTCAGGTTGTCTGCAGCACCCTGGGATCGGGTGATCTTGACCTGTTGCTCATGCGACACGACGCCCTTTTCATTCTTTGCGCGCGCCAGCAGAGTCGCGGGATCCTGGTTGTTCTCACCCAAGAGGGGGCCATAGTACTGGCGAGGACTGGCGATCACGTTGAGGGCATAGGTTAGGATGAGGGAAAGAATAGGCGTTGGTGGTGCGCCGAAGGGGCGGATGGTGGAGAAGAGCCCAGCGTTGGCAGTCGACATGTTGTCTTGCTGGAGATGGGAGTAAGTAGGAAAGATGAGGGGCTGGAGAGGGAGATGAGGGGAAGAAGAAGTCTCCCGTCGTCAACTTATGTTTATGCCTCGGTGCTACCCCAGCGGGATGTCGGCTGCGTCATAGCTCCACTCGGTTGCGGAGATCCGTCGCTACTTATGTATGGAGTATGCTTAGGCCATGTTAGCCATTAGTCTCACAGTCTCACTCGTGCTGCGCGTGTTTAGCTGTGACAGTTGGAGTCGAGTGGGATGGCGCGGACGCCAGAGGCGTTTTTGGAGAGTGAGAACCGCCGCCACGTGCTGTCGAGGAGAGATACCTAGAGTGCGGGTTTTTTGTTTCGCTCGGCTGCATCGATCTGCCGCTGCTCGGGGAGATCCAAACCAGAGGCCGCGACGATACATAGAGGAAATAATATGGAATAAGGCAAGGATCCCCAATAGGCAAAGAAGGGAATAAGCAGAGGGCGAGCGAGGGCCGGGCCGATCACGTGGGTTTATGCCACTTTGCGGCTTTCAGCCTGGCCAGGGCTCTCGGCCGCCGGCTTGCACAACCCCCCAAGCCATCCATTCATCTCCATTCGCCCTCCGCATCCACCACCGTTCTCTCGACGCCCAACTTCCCCCCCTCTCTGTCGCGCCTCTGCAGCCCACCGCCAACATGGCTGCCACAAAGGAAGAGTCTCGCAAAATCTTCGAAAAGCTCAAGACCAAGGCCGCCAACAAGGTCCGCCCCTGGCCTGTCTCAGCGCCGCGCGTAAATGCTGACCGCATGCCAGATATGTTTTGACTGCGGCGCAAAGAACCCTACCTGGTCCTCGGTCCCATTTGGCATTTACCTATGCCTCGACTGCTCTGCCAACCACCGTAACATGGGAGTGCACATCTCCTTTGTGCGCTCCACCAACTTGGACAGTACGGCCACCATCTTGGGCATTGCTGCGCCATCATGCTAACCAAGCGCACAGTCTGGCAATGGGATCAACTTCGCATCATGAAGGTTGGCGGCAACGAGTCGGCTACCAAGTACTTCCAAAGCCACGGTGGTTCCGCCGCCCTTAGCAGCAAGGACCCCAAGGCGAAATACACCTCGAATGCTGCTACCAAGTACAAGGAAGAGTTGGTCAGGAGATGCGCCGCCGACGCCAAGCTGTATGCATTTGAATTACGGAATTTCTTTATGGCAATTCTAACATTGTCTTCAGTTACCCCGCCGAGGTCGTCATCACAGATGTGCCCGACGTTGAGACTTCGGGCTCCAACACTCCCGCCAACGACGAAGATGACTTCTTCTCCTCGTGGGACAAGCCTGCCATCAAGCGCCCTAGCAACCCTCCCTCAAGAACTGGTACCCCCGCTGCCGGCAGCCGGACTGCCTCGCCCTTCCTCAACGCTCCTAACGGCAATGGTGCCGCGCGTCCCAAATCACCTCTCAACGCAGACTCTGGTGATAAGCCCGCCGCGCCACGCGCTGTTCCCGCTTCGGCCATTCGCAGTAAGACCGCCACGTCTGCAGCGCCACGCAAGGCCAACATTCTCGGTGCGAAAAAGACGAAATTGGGCGCGAAGAAGGTGACGACGGGTGGCGATGTGTTGGATTTCGAGGAAGCCGAGCGCAAGGCCAAGGAAGAGGCGGAACGCATTGAGAAGCTTGGTTATGATGCGGAGGCAGAGAGAGAGGCGGCGGAAGCGGAAGCAGCCAAGGCAAAGGCCAAGGCTGCGGAACCAACCAACATCGTCAGCCCAACACCAGTAAGCCCTCGCGGAGGCTTTGGTGCGACAAAGGGATCCGATAAGAGCAGTGATGTTGAGCGTTTGGGCATGGGTGTCACAAGGCTTGGATTCGGACAGGTTGGCGGTAGCAAGCCTGCTGCGGCGCCGAAGAAGATGGGTGGCTTTGGTTCAACCAGCCGTGCTCAGGAGGACGGTATGTTGAAATCAATCAAGAATACGTACGGTTTCGACCGGCTAATCACTTTTCCCAATACAGACAGCGAACGCTATGCCCGCGAAAAGTTTGGTACCCAGAAGGGTATCTCTTCCGACGAGTTCTTCGGCCGTGGCACCTTCGACCCCAGTGCTCAAAACGAGGCCAAGACGCGTCTTCAAGGCTTCGAAGGCGCCACCTCAATCAGTTCCAATGCCTACTTTGGCCGGCCTGAGGACGATGGCTCTGCAGGTGACGACTACGGTGATCTTGAGTCGGCGGCAAAGGACTTTGTGCGCAAGTTCGGTGTCACGGCAGGCGACGATTTGGATAACCTTACGGCGATGCTTGGAGAGGGCGCGACAAAGTTGCAAGGTGCGTACATTCCTTTCCCATTCTTTGGTCCTGCGAGGTCTGAAGCCCCCTTTAATGTGTGTTTGAGCGGGAGTTGACCGGGTTTCCTTCTTTCTTACTTGCAGAGTACTTTGGAATGGCCGCCTAACTTGCTGCGTCTGTGTAGGAGCAATCCGTAACTACCTCAACAGCTAAACCCAAAATCTCTCTATCTTGTCACGCAAGCCACGGTCCCGGCATGGTGAGGAACATGATAGGTTTTTTATCTTGTGGTTTCGGTTCATATCGAAATGCGTCATGGAATGGATGCGGCGATGGTAAGACGGTGCGATCACGACAACAGCATGGCATTGTACGCTGCTTTTGCTTCTAGTTCTACCCATGCCCCTGCTTTTTACTTTCTGGGTGGCTGAAAAAAAAAGCAAATGGGCTTATTATTCTTGTTTAGGAGTTTTAGTAACAAGGCTGGTCCGGTTAGGATGAATAGACTGAATATTTTGCAACTGCCGCCGGTATTTGTGTTGAGAAAAGCAGCGCCGGCTATATTGCGTGGCTGTTCTTTAAAATGATGACAGGTGATGACACTCTTTGTTTTACTCTTAAATATGCACTAGCTCCCATCTATATACCAAGCGTTGGTCGCAAACATTTGCGTAACTCGATGGCATAGGTATTTACTCAAGACATCCAAATAAATATCAAGCACGAAAAACTCAAACCGATAAATCATACATATAGATAGGGCCTTTAATGGGTAGGATCACAACTCATTAGTTTTTATATAGTTTTAGATTTTCCTTGCCTCCTTCCGTACCTAACTTCGTCACTCAAAAATTTAAGACTAATTTCTCAAACAATTTTATTCTTTTTAAAAGCTATTTCTTCTTCGCTTCTATACTAACAAAGCCCGCCCCCTTACGGAATACATATGAGAACCTGCAGTCTTAGAGCTATCTTAAATAGGTAATGCCGAATCGGTAAGAACAAAGTCTGTCTAGTCCGTGTGAAGCTATATCGTATATTTGTTCTCATATACAATTCGTTTATTTATATATTTAGTGGAAGCAACAGTGAGGTTATCATCACGTAACTTCCACATTCATGTAGGTAGACCAGGTAGCATTTTTTCTGCGACGAGTAGATGTCCCACAGGTCGGGAAATTTAGTTGTCCATTCGAGAGGTGGCGCTTATAATACCTAACAATAGCAGGCAGGTACGAGGTAGTGAGTGGCACCAGCCATGGTAGGCACCGCGCGAGTATGAGTTCCTCTTAGAAAACCATCCTAGGCCATAAGTTATGATATAAGTAAATGAGATTCAAGAGGCAGAACAACTTATTCTCCGCGGCATTTAAATAGCTCGCCGAAGATCTAAAGCAAGATCTAGGGCAGCGTAGGCGGATGCCAATCTGTAGGATAAAATGCAGCGAAGAAAATCATGTACGATCTTATGTGAAAATAAGTTGATAAAACAGCAATGGCAATACTATATCTGTCTGTTTCCCGAGATGAAGGGTTAAATGTTGATGGTTAGAAGAAAGGGTTACTCTGTAGGTACTAGTGCGCGGGCGCTAGTGGCATTCGCACCCGGCTTCTCGCGTAGACTTGACGCGTTCTCAACCTACGACAAACGCCCGTGTTTGCTCACCGTAGCAGACATATAACGCCAGTTGCTTCCCGGGACGCGTAAACTTCTACTACATCGGCTTTCACCTCTCAATTCGTCCACAATGCCTCCAGCGCCTGGCGACCTACCTAATTTGAAGGCTACCTTAAGACAAGTCGTACGTGTCATTCCACGCCGACTTTGGCCCAGTCTTTGTCCAGAACTTAACTGAACTTTAAAACAGGGCTCCAACGGCAACTCAAATAGTGTGTTTATAGTCTTATCTTCCATCTGTGCAGCGTCATATCTGACTCACCATAGCCCAGTTGTACGACGTCCAATTTTACCCATATACTGCGCCTGGGAAAGACCCTGTCTTTGCTGTCGCTGGCGGACCCCACGTATGAAGTTTCACTTTCTTGAGCCAGGCCGGTAGCTGATTTTTACAGATATTTATCTGCCGCCCCGTGAGAGGGAAGCTCGGAGGCATTGAGATCATACGCGAGTTCAAGGATGAAGCGGTTCGCAGTCGCGACATATGAGGCGTCTGTTCATTTGCTGACAAACCTTCTAGGACATAGCCTTGAGTAGCATTGCTTGGTCCCAGGATTCTAGGACCGGAGACGCATTGATTTGCGCTGGTGGAGATCGTCCTCGTTGCATCAAAATCTTCAATGTCCGGACCGGGAAGCTTGTGCGAGTACGTTGTTGCATGCTTGCTGCCACCGTACAATTGAGTTATTTGCTAATTCTATTTTAGCAACTAAAAGGACACGGTGAGGTAGGTTTCTTGAATGGCCTGAGTTTGCATTTATACTGAATTAGAATAGGGGATCAACTGTCTTGTGACCTCACCCATATCGCCTCATATCCTTGCCTCGGCTGCTGATGACCATGCCATAAGGCTATGGAACTTGGAGCCAGAGTACAAGAAGCAACCCTGCTCAGCCATAATGAGCGGCAAAGAAGGCCATAGACAGGGAATTTTAAGCATCGTCTGTATACCCCTTCAATTTTCTCGTTTCCTCTGACATCAATAGTGTTTTCACCACTCAGGTAAATACCTTGTGTCTGGTTCCTTGGACACCTCGATCAAGCTTGTAAGTGCAACTGTCCGCCATGCATTCCATATCACTAATCTGGGAAATAAGTGGGTTGTTCCTAAACTTCCTGATGAAAACACGGGGAGTGATAAAGTGAACATTATACACTACCCTCACTTTTCCTCGACCGAGATCCACACTGATTATGTGGACTGGTAAGTTCTTTTGCGTTTATCGTCTGCATATTTCATCCATCAAAACGTTATGCTACCCATCTCGCTTTTCATCCATACTGACATACCAAAGCATCCGCTTTTACGGGGACCTTATCATCTCCAAGTCTGCCAAGGAGAATCAAATTTTACTTTGGAAAATCGATGGCTTCAACAGCTCCTCTCCTCCACCGCCTATCTCAATGTCCGCACAGAATGCTCCGATGAACCCAAGCAATACAGCAGAAGATAGTACGGCACACGGCAGCACGTACTCTGCCTTTGGAACGCGGTTCCAGCGGCTCTTAACATTTGCTCTTCCGTTTACACAGCTCTTCTACATGAGATTCGGCCTTTTCCATATGCCTGATAAGCACCCGATATTGGTTGCTGGCAACGAAAAGAGTAGGCTGTTCTGGTGGGATCTCCAAAGACTCGAGGAGGCCAGCGCAGAACCCCACAAAGATGATGGTCATGGCAGTGGCACCCGCAAGCGCAAGCGGGTAGACCACTCCGGTCCAGGACTAGGCCTCGGTCGAGACAACGCCAACCGTGAGAGCAGCATAACGTCCAACGCATCATCCAGCGGCGCGGTATCATCATCAGCCCCGTCAAACCACTCGGGCGAACGGGATAAGAGGTTTGACATCTCGAACCCGTTCCAACTGATACCAGCGCACAAACAGATAGTCGTCCCAAAGGTGACGTTTGCGACTAGGCAGGTGGCGTGGAGCACCGGCGGAGAATGGGCAGTTGCAGTCGGGGACCACGGGATGGTGTGCCTCTTCGGGAGGTGGGAATAGGGGTGAAGGTCAGATCTAGGCCTGGATGGGCAGAGAAACAATGAAGTTTGTGTAAGGCAAAGAGAGGTTGCGGCAGCGCGATCTCTGGGCGAGAGCTCTAGGATTTCTTGATCGCTGGGTCAGTCACTGCGCAAAGATCAGTACTACGCGGAAGGCTGAAAGGGGAGAGCAATATGGAAGAAGGATTGAAACCCTTGCGATTGCTGAAGCAAAAGAGCTGGCTCAACGGATCGGGCGTCGATGATCTTCGCCACCGAGTGGTTAAGCCGCTTATGATTTCCCCATGGCGGTTCCATGCCGGCCATGAGACAGGTCTCATAACCCGTTTGGACCGTCGGGGCGATCAACTTCGGAGCAAAACCCCGTCAGCAGCGGTCGAGGAAAAAGCAATGTTGGACCACGTTCCCAATCACAGCACGTGCACTCCGCAATGCCCCAAGCATCCCGGCCGGGCTCCCTCGCGCACGGCATCATCGATGGACAGACCGTGTGCGCCGTCGCCTTGTTTGCCTTGCAGTAGTTACGTCTCTCTTCCCATCCTTCCCGCCCTGCCGCGCTTCCCGTTAGTTACCTAGCCAGCCCATTCCGACCGGGCCTCTGACCAGGGTCACCCCCCCCGCGGCGGAATGTACCTCCCGAATACCCGCAAGCCCACTACGCGGACCTCGGGGCTTCGGGCGCACCTCCTTCGCGCGTGGGTGCCGGTCCGGGGGATCGCCCTGGCTAGGGGCTTTCGGCCTCGACTAACGACACGGGCGACGGAGCCGCTGCTCGGCTTCGGCTTTCGTGGCTATGACGGTCTGTGTGTGTATGTGTGCCTGTGTCCCGCATGCTAGATCCCGGCGCTCCTGTTCCGTCGGCTTGCTTGCTGCTGCTGTGTCGCACTGCCTAGGTACATATGTACCTGCTAGTACTGCACATCTCCCGCCTTGTGTGTGTGTGTGTGCGTGCGTGCGTGCGTGCGTGCGTGCGTGTGTGTGTGTGTGTGTGTGTGTGTGTGTGTGTGTGAACGTGTGGTTCTCAACCCTCCGTCAGGCTGAGCCGGTTGACTGGGAAGGCACATACGGCTGCCCGACTGAATTGACTGGCTGACACTGACAGAATACGAGGCCCAGTGCCACCAGCCCGACTAGAGTGCCTCCTGCAAACAAATGGGACAAGCTGGCGTGCCCGTACCTACGTGCGGATTTGCGCAGAAAGTTTAAACATGCCTCACCGCGCCCGCGCCTGTGTTCCCACGCCTCGCGAGCGAGCAATCCATGCTGCAACGTGTGTCCAAGTACCCAAGAAAAAAGCCACTGAGTGGAGCTGAGACCTACATACCCTCTCTGGCCGTGCGTACATACATACATACATACGTACGTACCGAGTAGACGGGTATCGGTTGCAGCCTTGCGGACGTTGTCGTCGGCTGCACGTTTCGATGCCTGCTTGCTTGCCTCGCTCTTATGCACGCCACTTTTTGACCATATGTCCCTACCCCTTATACAAACAGCCAAACCCCCTTTGGCATCGTACGTAGCTCCACGCGGACGCCTCAGCTCCTTACCCCTGTTACGCACACCCCACCATTGGACTCACATGCTCGACATCGCATTTTCATTCCATGCCATGCCAGGCCGCCGCCGCAGCCTCACCATGCACCCGCACCAAACGGAAATCCACGTCATCCGCGGGGGCGGGGGCGGTGGCGTCGTCGTTGTCGTCGTCCAACCTACCGTTCCTCGCTCATACTGCTACCGTCCCATCCCCTCGGCATTACCCACATACATGCCACCAGTCTGTCGCACGCCAACACCTTGCGTCCCGAGGTGTATATGACACACGCACCAGGGAGGTCAAGCATCCCACCCGCGGCGAAGCAAGTACATACAGTCGTGATAGGAGGTTGGGACCCCGTCATCAGCCAAGTAATGTCTGCATGTAGTGCGTGATGTCGCATTGCAGCAGTAGGAGTAGGAGTAAGAGTGGGAGTAGCAGCGGCAGCGGCAGCAGCATTCTACTGCAGGCCACGCCGCATGCGTATCTTAAAAGGCATGGCGGGGTGCATGGTGCCTGTGTACTGTACCGCGCGCTTTGCGGCAGGCTGCAAACGACCAAACGAGGCGAGGAGGGGGTTTGTGCACGTCGGGCGGATGCGCGCAGATGCCCCCGATAACCCCCAGGCTCGAAAATACTGGGCGACTCTGTATCAGCTTTTGATGTGAAGATTGTATGGATTTGTGTCTTTTGCTTTTTTTTAGTGAGATCCTCGACAATGGCGCCGAGCGCGCCGGCAGAGCTATTTACCCTGTCGTAAATACAATAGTAGGACCCAGCCGTAGAAATGACTGCAGCGGCGGGAACGTCATTGTACGATAAATGGTGCTGCACAAACAAGGAAAAAAGACCGCACATTTCTTCCGTGGCCAATTGTTCACCTTGATGGCCAAGGGTGACCTACGACGAACCCATGAAACTGCCATCGCCCGTAAGCAGAGAGATATTGTGCATGTCAAAGAATGAGAAACCCCTCGCTAGACAATCGGTCGATCGTCTGCTCGTGTGACTGGCTGAGAGAACCGTCAAGTCTGTACTCCGCGTAACCCAACCTTTCCAGCCATTGAGTGGCACAACCGGCAGGGTGGCACGTCCACCCACTAAGAGAACCTCTTTCCATCCAGTCCAGGATCACCGAAAGGATCCCTACTTCCAGGGCTAGGATACGGTCCGTTTCCGCTACTAGAGCTGATAGAACTGTGAATTTCGCGCAAGGTGCCTGCCATACCACCTTCCGGCTCCCAGACCGGGAAACCCTCAGGTGGCTGAGACTCTCCAGCGGGCTTGCCGCGAGTGTATTCCGCAAGGCATCCGTTGATGCCTGTAAGCGCCCAAGCAAATACCGCCACGTCCCTGATGGACTGCATGAAATCGGCCTGGGCTGGCCCACCGAAGGTTGAGATCTCTGGTTGGATTGGCGGCTGGAGACCCATGCGCGCAGCATTGGCATAGGGTTGCGGCAGCGGAGGCAGGAAGACAGGTTCCTGACCCCAGGGTGCAGCGAAAAGGCCGCGGGGGTACTGTGGCTGGGCGTCGGCCGATGGCTGAGGCTGGGTAGATGGCGGCATAGCTGGGCGGGCACGGCGAAGACAAACCACCAAGCCATCAGAGGTGCAGGAGACCACGGCTTCAAGCTCGATCGGGTCATTCTCTGCATTACTGGCAGCGGGCGAGATGGGATGATCTCCCGAGTGAGGCTGCGAAGCAGATAAGCTTGAGCTGCCGCCACTACCACTGGAAGACTGCCGAGAATCATCGGCAGAGGTACTAGAGTCCATGCCTGAGGACATGGTGGTGGATGATGAGCCCTGCGTCGGAAGAGATGCTGGAGGAGCTCTTCGGCGAGCACCAGCATCACTTTCTTCCTCATCCTCGGTCGTGACATCTGTCATGGTTTCGTCCGTCTCATCTTCCGAGGAGGCCCCCGCACCTTCGACGGCCCTAGGGTCGCGGAACCAAAAGCGGAGATAGGCTATAGAATCATTGCCTTTGGCTGTTTCAAGCACTCTGACAGCATCTTCCAAGCAGTTCTCCTGGATGCAGTAATAGAAGCTCTTTCCCTTCATCACTGCGCTGGGGATGCCAATGACCTGCTCAATGCCACTGGTAGCGTACATGACTGTAAGGGTCCGAGTGAAGCGATTGAGGAACAGGGCAGCACGAGGCTCATGAGTCTGCTGCTGCGGGCCAAGGTTGAACTTGGAAGAAAGGTGGGTCAACATGTGGTACCTAGGGTCCTTCGGGGAAGAGGTAAACAGCTTGCGCACGACGGGAGCTTCGACGGCGCGTTCTGAGCGTGTGGCGTTAGCGTGAGAGCCCAACGTCGGTGGCGACCAAGGAACTTACTCTGGCTGATGGAGCCCCTCCGGTAGATGCTGGTGCAGCAGACCATGACATCGTAGACGACGGAGAAGCAGCATTCGCAGCCAACCCAGTCGCCCTGGCGGTTCCGGATCTGGCAATAAGCCAGGACGGCGGCCTTGTCGAGCAGGACGCCGCGACTATGGAAGTCCTGGGCGACGGGGAGCTCATCTGGGTGGAAGAAATCCCAGGCGGGACGGTTGACAACCTCATCAGGCGTGTGGCCGAGGATATCAACGATGGAGTCGGAGGCGTAGAGGATGCGGGCGTCACGGGACAGGTCTGTGACGAACATACACGAGTCAGCACCGAGGCTTGCAGGCTGGGTGGCCAAGGCAGACGACTCACCGTGGATGGTGATGAAGGTGGTGTCCATGGTGAACAATGTACAGCCTAATAGCTGGAAATGTTATACAGAAAGTGACAATGGTGGGTAAAAGGCACGGGAGGGTTTGGTGAGGGCAACTCTTCTCCCGGCTTCTGGTGGTGGTGCGGCGCGTTTAAAGCAGGCGCGCGCTGGTGGGCGTCGTCATGGGCGGGAGCGCGGGTGGCACTTGCCGTGCGTGTCGCAGAGTCGAAAGTGGACAGTGGAAGTCGCGATGCGCGCCCCCCCGGCCGGCAGCCGCGCCCATCGCCGGGATGCAGGGCAGCCGCTCGTGCTGTTAATCTATCGCCCGGCCCATGACATCAACCCAAACAAAGCCATGTACATCCTGCCAAAACAAAAAAAAAAAAAAGCTCCGCAACGCCCCGACGTGCCCGAGAGTCGGAGTCAACCCAATGTTGTACACACCGCTCACCAACCCTGGCTTCCATCCCTGTCCCTGTCACTCTCTTACTCACTTGAGCCCAAAGCCCTCGCTCTCCAGCACTGCCCGCCACAGCTTCTCCTCCAACTTGGCCCGGCTGCGGTACTTGTATAGCTGTAGCATATTAAAACACGTCCGCGCCACCGGGAACCGATCGCTGTCCTCGCCCAGGCACGTCAGCTTGATCACCAGGTTGGTCGCTCCCACAGCAGGGATCCGGTCGCTTCCCGTGATGAAGCTGAGGATCTTGCGCTGGTCCCGCGGATTGGCCGCCTCGAATATGTCCCAGAACCACCGCAGCACCAGCACCGTCTCCCCCGGCCGCTCCACCTTGCGCTCCCTCTCCTTCCACCCTTCGTACACGGCCACGGCCCGGACCGACGCCACGTCTAGCGGCTCGTCCGAGCCCCGAACCAGGAGCTCAATCTCCTCAGAACGGAATAGAGACAAGGCATTACCGCCGCAAACGGTGAAGAAGCCGCGTCGGAATGGGTCGAATTGTCGAGCCACCTGCTGATCTAGCATGAACCGAATGTACAGGTCCACAAACTCTTGCCGGTTCTTGTTCGTCACGGCTCGCCTCTCGCCACCCGTGCACAGTGGCACTTCGCTGACTGTCCCGTAACGCTCCACCTCGGCGACAAAATCGCGACAGAAGGTGGCCTCGACATCCCCGTCAAACTCCAGGAGTTGTCTTAAGCCGTGGGCCAGCGCGGGACGAAATTCAGCAAGATCTTCAAGTGTGTAATGCATCGTGTTGCGTGACGACGAAGCCACACTACTCCTGGCCGGAGCTGAGGCGAGTAGTTTCTTGAATGCGAAAGGAGGCAGAGCTACGTCTAGGATCGTCGAGTTGTAGATGGCAAGTCCGAGCACAGCACCGACAAGGAAGAACTGGTCTGACATCTCCAAGGTATGCGGATTGAAATAACAAAAGTGGGAGTCTTCATCGTAGACGAACATTCCTGGCCGTCCAATTAGCTGCGGTGCCACTCAACCTGAATGCTTGACTTACCGTGCATGGGATCGAACAGCTCCCTAACCAACAAGAGAAACCATTCTTTCCTTAAGCCACCAGCATCAATGCCTTCTTCTCCGACAAATTGGACTCTCAGACCCTTTTTGATATCTTCCGAACCGCCGCCGACAACTTCGCTGATGCGCCGCAAGCTGTCATCGACGAGACACTCTCTTCTGACCTTGAGGTTAAGGTACTGTTCGAGGTTCTTGTTGCTCAGAATGCTATCGAAAAAGGCCTCGCGGGCCTTGTTTTCCATCTGCCGCTTTGCGTCGTGTTCCATGATACGGATTTTGGCACCGATGGAGAGAAAGAAGGGATATTGACAGAAAGAGAATTTTGCCGTCCGTTTCTCCCACGCTTCAAAATCTGCAATGAGGTCGTGGTAATCTAACAGCGTGTTGTAAAAGTCTGAGGTGGGCAGCAACTGCCCATGCGCCCTCGCCCGCTCTTGTGCAGCAAGACCAGCACTTGGTTGACCAGCGATGGACGGAGCATGGTTGACCGGTTCTGATTTTCGCGCATGATACGTGTTGTTTGCAGCAAAAAGAATGGCCATGACCTTGGCTGCAGCTTTAATCTGCCAATCATCGCTGTATCCTTCGACTTTTGGGTCCTCCTTTGGTTTTTTGGCCGCACCCGATAAGCCTAGAGCGGCGTGCAACTGTGCTGATGTAGCTCCGTTTGAACTGAATTCCGGAATGAGTCCTGCTGTCGGGTTTCCACTATTGCTTCGTTTTCGACCTCTTTGTCGAGTGAGGCGATAGGTGACAAATTTGCCTACCAGGTCCACGAGTTGGCGGAAATGGTCTTCTGAAAGCCTAGAGCACCATGTTGTAAGATATCGATGACACTCATTAGACAGGTTGGCCAGCATCCCAATGATCCTTTTAATGATGCCAGAGTGCTGCCCGGGTTCCTGGTGGGCAGAGTTTGGTGACCGTTCTGGGGATGGACCGGAAGGAGCTGAGGGAACATCGAGTGAGGGGCGAGGAGGTGGGATGGATCCTTGTCGAGGCCGTTGCAGCGGGGACTTTGGGGCTTTAGTGCTGGTAACGGCTGTATGCAAAAGCGGATTGAAAAGGAGTATAAGGAGAAAACGAATGTCTTCGGGGTCTTTCAGAGGACGCCCGGGACGCTTGAGGATATTCTCTGTAACCTTCAGCAACGTTCGTTGCGCATGGATCCTCGCATCTCTGATTTCCTCATCTGCATCCCCAATCACAGCTTTCGGAAGGTCTGTTCCCCCAGGAATACTTTCCAGCTTTTTCTTCCAATTCATGCCCGCGTTTATGACAACTCCATACCAACATTCCAACTCTGCCCAGTTTATAAGAGCAGACTTATGGTTCACGAGCTGCCTTACCTCCCTAGCAGATTTCCCTCGTACGGGTAGTTGATGTCCGGAAGGCTCTTTCCCTTCCTTTGCCGCATGACCGGTCCACCAAGAACCATTTTCTCCAATATCGCCGAGCATGAGCATCCTGGGATCAGCTTCTTCCGGAAGAAAATCTGCTTGAGGTATGGGGTTCTGAGGTCTGGCATGGGCCGGACCAGTCCTATCCGCTGATCCTTCGCTGCGCGTCCTTACCGAGGGTCGCTGTCTGCTGGTCGAAAAGGCAGTATTTAAGCATGCGTGATTCCCGAAGCTTGTGATGATGTAGTCTTCCAAAGGTTTGAAAATCGTCTTGATATGCTCATATCGCCGCCGTGCGGCGGCCTCACCCGGAGTCATCAGAGGAGCCCCGGGAGGTGGCGGATGCATGGGGCTCGGAACCTTTCGGGGAGATGTTTGGGGGTTGCGGATAGGTGACGGCCCATGCCCAGATATCGGAGGCGGCGGTGGCCTCCTGTTTGGTGGCGGTTGGTGAGGAGAAACCCGCGGTCCTGGTGGAGGCATATACTGGCTGTCTGGGGCGACAGGGTGTTCGACCGATGGTTGAAGGCTAGGCCCTGGCTTTGTAGGTGACCTTGGTCCTCTGCCAAGGCCGAACCCATCCGTTTCCGAAGGTGACAATGAGATGGCTGGTCGAGAGGCACTGTACGCACGTTCCCTAATGGGCATCGGGGAAGTGCGCGGTTCGCCCGTCTCCTTCGTAGGGCTAGCGCATTGTTCGCAGCGGGCTTGGAGATAGAGCGTCAGGCACCGGTCGATGATGTTCCTGGTTCTTTCCACGGACAAAGGCATGGGACGCTTTGGGCCTATTCCCGGGTACGATTTGAGGTTGCCGTCGCCCCTTTCGCCGGGTATGGGGACCAAATCGGTGACCGTTAGGCATCCTGGGCAGCGGAACGTCTTCAGGCCTCGCGGGTATTTGACTTTGGAGTCACAAGTCATGCAAGCGCTCGTTTCGAGGTCCCGGTCGTCGCGCTTGCCGCTGTCCCTCCGCATGGTTCCGGCGTCGCCGTAAGTGGTATACGGTAGATACTTGTCGTCGTCGGGAGGGCTGTAATCACCATTGAGGTTGCCGCCGCTCCTCTTCTTGCTGCCAAAGAGGGCGGGGAACGGATGGCTGGCGGAACGACTATGCTGCTTGTTCCACGAAGGCATCTGGAGTCATGGAGACAAGGAAGGTGGACGAGGCAAAGAATAGGCGGCAGGACGGATCTGTGGCGGAGAGTTAGTGATGTGTGGGAAGGACGGAGAAGCAGGTAGCAGCGGCGGAAGATGAGGGCGGGGAGGGGGTCCAGGACGTGCCTACTCGTGCCTGACGTTCTTAGTCGTTGGGAAGGTGGGATGTTGCTGCAGTCCGATCCGGCGACGAGCTCCTAAGCAGCTGCGCGAGCATAAGCACGAAAGCAGGTATACTGAGAGGTTCGTATGCACGGCTCTGGCAGCCCGTCAGCGGTTCCGTCACCCGTCAATGGCAAGCCCGGCGGCGTTTCAGAGTAGCTTGCAGATCTTCACGGCCAGCTATTTCGCGAGGGTGAACAGACGAGTGCCCCTGCAAACCTGCAGGCACTGCTGTCGTGCATGCCGGCCGGGCGGGCAGGGTCTGGAGCGCCCACTCGCGTCACTCCTCGTCCTCGTCCTCGTCCTTGAGAGCTCCGCATCCGGCTTTTGGACTGCCCACCCGCCGGAAGCGGCCGTTGTCGGCCGCAGCCTTGGCAGCTCAATCCTCCATGATCCATCCTACTCGACGCGCGGGTTGCGGCCCGCGAGGCTTACGTGTTGCTGCGCGCGTGCTTGCCAGCGATCCTTGGTCAGAGCACGCCGCTGGCAAATTGCCTTCATCACACGCCACACCACGAGCAAAGCCACTTTGTTTGCAAAAAGAAAAAGAATCATTATCTTCGTCAACACGGTAATGTGCCGGAAAGGTCCATTCATTTCTACCTGATGGACAGCCTCAGTCGCGTGCAGGTACGCCCATTCCCGAGAACTTGTGAGATTTTTAGAAACAGCCAAGCAACCTTCTCCACCTCCATCCTCAACGCGTTTACCTGTAGCGCCAGAGGGACAGGCTGTTGTGCCTCTTCCAGGTCTTGCGACGACCAGCAGAGGTCTTGTTGAACTTGTGGCCGCGGCCGAGACCACGGGACTTCTTGCCGGTGGCGGTGAGACCACGGGACTCGCGGTGCTGTGTACCAAATTAGCCTTTTGTCCTCCCATGCCGAGCTTCCCATTGACGCGTACCTTGTGGACGGGGTTGACGATCCAGTTGATGCGGGCGTCGCGACGGATGGCCTTGTGCTGGGGGTCAACGAGGATGACCTCGTAGTACTTGTAGGTCGAGTCGGCGTTGATCCAGTAGGAGTTGAGAACGCGCAGGTTGGCGCACTTGCGACCAACACGCTCCTCGGCGGTGGAACGGAGCGAGCGCTGGTACTTGAGCTGGTTCACACCCTGGTTGGTGGGCTTGCCTATTCATCGAGTCCAATCAGCCATTTATTTTTAATCCACGAGATCTTGTTTGCTGAAATTGCGAGGTCCTTTGTGCGGAGCAATCGAACGTACCGTAGGTGGCACCCTTGGGGACGGGCCTCTTGCGGCCACCGCGGCGGACGCGGATGCGGTAGATGACATAGCCCTGCTTGGCCTTGTATCCGAGGCGGCGGGCCTTGTCGGGGCGGGAGGGGCGCGAGGCGCGGTGGATGACGTTCAGCTGGCGGTACTGCAGATTGATGCACTCTCAGCAAAGTTCAACGAGTGGCATCAAGAGTCACCTCGAGGACGAGGCGATGGTAGTCTTTCATACCTCCCAGCAGCGAACGCGGAGCAGGAAGCGCAGCACATCAGACTGCTTCTTCTTTTGAAGTTCCTCGACGTACTTGATCGCACCCATCTGTTGGTCGAAAAAGTCAGTCTCCGATCGTCGGTCGTGGAAATAGCGGCATCGCCGAGTGAGTCGAAATGCGGCGTGTTGCAATCGCGACGTCTTGAAGGCTGTTTCCGTACGCACCTTGACTGTTTCCCGGCGCTGTCGTCGTTTGGTCGTTCTACGGGGTCTTCAAACAGCGCTGCGGAAAATCGAGAGTTGTGGGTTTCGCGATGTCTCGCTTAGCGCTTATTCAGCGGACCGGGGTGTCGGGGCTGACGGATTTTGGCGCTTCGGGCACGCGACCCGCCCGATGCTCCTATTCCTTATTGGGAAAGTGTGTAGAAGCAAAATAAAATTATATGCAATAAGCTTGTGAATTATTACTGCATATATGTACTTGTTGTTTCTGTTTGCCTACCCCGCAATGTGAACCAAAGGCATCGCCCAAATACGGAAAGCTGGAACTATCGACTAGAGAACTGCCAAGGGTATCCGTCGCCAGAAGCAAAGTATGTAAAGGGGCCTTATTGCAGCTCGCTTTAACGCCTAGGAATGCTTTCGCTTGGTCTGCACACGAGCATTCCGATGCCCTGTCTGCTACGCTGTCCACTGCCCATCACCAATCGTACACCCAGCCAGAATTTTTTTCAAAGAACTCGTTGCATGCTTCGCGAAGCCCAATATTTGACCGCAGGTCCTCGATCTTAAGAGGTTCACGGGTTAGAGGATCGGTGGCGCTGCGCTTCAGGTGCTCAATAAGAGTGGCTCTTTCGTAAGAGTGCCCATTCTTGGTGACAACGGCTGCTCCATGTTAGCTTAACATGCACACTTTAACGTGCACAAATTGACGATCACACTTACGGTCATGCATAATCTCAAAGGTGATACTGTCTATCAGATAGTCGGGAACTTCGCGCTTCGTCATGTTGTCCGGGTCGGCAATGGCAAAGATGGACCTCAAATCCTCTATCTTCCGTGCCGTCGTCTCAGCAAGGCTATTACGCTCCTCGGCAGCCTCCACTGAACCCATCTCGCCGCTTTCCGTTTTTTGGTCAATGTTTGACCGTTCGCGGTTTACTTCTGCTTCAATCAGATCCTCCAACTCGGCCAGCATTGGATTTTTCCTTCTAAGCCGTTCCCTCTCCCTCCCTTCCCATTTTGTTTTCTTGCATTGCAGGACCAAGGCTGATATTGTAGCGGCGTTACGTGTGGGGGTCTGCGACTTGATGCAGAAATCGTACGCCATAAGCGCCGAGGAGAGCGCTTCGTTCGGGTGGTTGACGGCAAGTTGCGCGCGAGCTGTACGTGGTTACTGTCAGCCAGTTTACCCAGTTTTGTCTTCCGAGTATATATTTCGAGAAGCATTCAACCTAAGGGTTGCAGCAAATGAGTCCGTGTAATTCTAGTGATTAACTCCTGAGCGGAGGTCACGCAGCGTCATTGCCTGCATGCAGTTCGGTATTCCTTAGGTACTGCCAGTAGCTACATGGTAAGTATGCACCTACCCAAGTAAGTGTAGGCCTTCATGTTCTCCCTCATGAGCTCAATGCTCTTCAAGCAATCGTCTATCACATCATGCCAATGCTCGAGCTTCAGGCGCGCGTTGGCGCGGTTCGTGAACAACAGCGGATTATCCGGGTTCTTTTGGATGGCCTGGCCATACAACACCTCGGCCGAGAGGTAGTCGCCATTCTTGAAGTGTGTGTTTCCTCGCTCCTTGAGTTGTTCAGCGAAGTGTGCCATAGCTGGAGGTAGCCCGGTCGTGGGAGCGGGGAGGGTCGATGATCGGAGGGTGCGGAGGTGTCAAGAGTGCCGCCGACCAGGGGCGGGCAACATCGACGCCGCATTATTCGTATACAAACTGAACAGGCGCATCTAGACGCGTAGAATCTTCTGGCAACGTGCATATTTGTCAGGCAGCAAGGCAACCGTTTTGCACTTCTTACATTCTGCTCCGCTTCTCAACCTTTCGACTATCACCTTAACGGACCGGATGTTGCGGAGAAGGGGCATAACCAACAAAACATGCTTCCTTGCCGTAATATTTTTGTACCCTTGTTCCTCGGCACCTTCATTCCTCTTGAAAACGCTCTCGCATCTTCGTACATTGTTAACTTCATACGGCCGGCAACGTTCTCACCCCTTCTATCAAAATATTAAAGCTATTTATAGCTATTAGAAGATATAGTGGGACCCACCCCCTTCGACCGTATCACAGGCTCGAAAATGCCACTTTCGTCCAGTCAACTCTGACGTACGATTCGATACTGGTTTGCATTGCTCTGACCCAACTACCTCTACTGCTGTCTTCTGAGCCTACGTTCCAGGTTAGCCTCCATATTACCTACCAATTCACAAGTTAATTTATGCTGTGATGCTGTGCCTGATCTCCTGCAATTCACTGCTATTCTTGGAAGATCCTTCTTTCGAATCTGCCCAAGCCAGGCGGTGTCCTGTCCAGCCTGCCGTTGTCAGTCTGTTCGACATATCTTCTGCGTACTTGAGCTTCTGCCATCATTTCCAAGTGTTCAGCGCGTCCGGAATTTTCCTGCTCGTCCTGCCACGGGGGAAGCATTCTAGCAGAGACGGATCGGTGCGCTCTATGCCGCTGTCCGCTGATCGTATTACGACGGGTTTCTGCCATTCCTTCACCTCCTCGTACCCAGGGATTACCTCCGCCGTGGTTGTTCCGTGCCGTATGGAACAGAGTGTAGCCAGATGCACGTCGGCGGGACGGGCGTGAGAGATGCAGAGAAGGCATGGACGTAGCACCGTAAATAGGTACAGACAGGCGAGACTGACGAGGGTCAAGACTGTAATTTCTATCATTGCCGGGATAGCGATCAACGAAAGCTTCGGATGATGTCACTGGCGAAGATGGTTCGAAGCCGATTTGTGAAGATAGACCGTCGCGGTATGCTGGTGATGCACTCGGCAATTCTGCAAAGGTGGGCGTATTGCGAAATCGAGCAAACCTGCGATGCTGAGGAGATCGACGCTCTGGCGAATTGAACAGAGGCATCCTAAGCTCGCCTCGGGGGATCGACGATGCTCGAGAACTACGTGCAGATGGGGCGTGAGGAATCTCTGAGTTAAGTCCCTGCTCAAGACGGTCAAGCGGGGATAGATCCTGGCGAATCAAGTCGAGAATAGCTGCACTGTTTTCCGAAGAGTTATCAACGGAGGAACTGACACTGGTTTGCCTGCTTTGGTGAGTGGTAGAGGCTGTAGACTTCAGTAAGGGAAGCAAAAGATCTGGAGTAGAGTCCTGGCTGAGCCGGAAAGACGGGGTACGCGACGCGTTACAACTGCTGTGTTCTGAAGCTTGACCAAGACTCGACGAGCGTACGAGGGGCCCAAAAGATGGGAGACTTGGCAGGATTGGTAGAGAATGACGCTTGGGGGAATGATGCCTTGAGCCTTGGGGAGAGGGGAGGCGGATCGACGGGATTGCTTCTGAATTTCCCAAGGCGGCATTCAGCTGAGCCATGTTGAAGATATCGCCGATGCCAGGTGAAGTTGTAGCTAATTTGGGGTGGAACCACACGGGGAAGGCGGACTCTGTATCTTCACAGCCATCGCATTGAGGCACTGCTTGCTTCTCAGGGCCATGGCCGTCCGGATGAGGCGGCACGCGTTCCGCAGTACAAGGCGGCGGATGGGCCGTGGCACTGGGGTGCACGAGGGAGTCGTCGCGAAGGCGCCTGGGGCCACGACGGATGCGAGGGCCTGTGCTCGCAGCAGTTGCTGCGCCCTGCCGCGGCCGCGCTGCCAAACGGCTGAAGGTGGCATCGATCTCCTGAGGCGTCAGGCGGATCTCGGTGGGCCGGTATCGAAGCATGGCGGGCGGCCGAGGAGGACGAGGACAGTCACGGAGGCCATGGCGACGAACGAGAAGGAGTAGGTAGTTAGGTAGGTGGTCGTGGATGGGCAAGAAGGACGCCGGCGCATCGTGGCTGCGAGTCGAAGATTACACGGTTTTTTGGTTACGTATCCATCATCCATCAGGGGGGGGGTCTCTCGCTCTCACTATCTTTCTCTCTTTCTCTCTTTCTCTCTCTCTCGCCCTCTTGACGTTTTTTATTTATTTTTTTCGTCTTGTCCGTCCGCCAGTCCGGTCCCCTTTAGCGTTGGCATTTTATAACATAAACGATTCTCTCCTTTTAAGCAGTGCAACCGGGCAGCGCATAGCCCAGCTGGACATATACAATATTAAGTAAAACCACGGGCGGAAGGTGCTGAGCAGCTCAAACGTTGTGACTGTACGTAAGCAACGCCCGCCAAGAGACGCTCTCCACGACCTGCGACCAGCGACAGGCTCAGGCACCACTGAATCCTGCTGCCCCCGAGCAGCCCTCCCCGCCGCGCCTGGATGTCGTCGCTCTGTGTCGCCGCCCACCTCGACTGACTGTCCTCCGCAACAGCCAGCACCGCCTCTCCACCGACCTTACCCTGCTCCCACGCTCCTTTTGCCCTCTCCGGGAGCCCCGTAGCCCGCCATGAGCGGCGACATCAGCCTCTCCCAGTCGCTGGGCGGCCTTCGCATCGCCAATCCCGACTATGACAGCACCCC
>NW_022983551.1:282799-316199 GCF_010093885.1 Aplosporella prunicola CBS 121167
GGGGGGGGATTTTATAATACACTGGTACCCTCCTGTCATTGATTTTCGTTTGTTCCTCATCCAGTCAGCGGCATCCCAAAGAGAAATGAAATCCAACATTGGTGCCGCAACCAGCGACTTAGTATCGAGGTCGGGACGACTCAGGTCGTGTCTGTCTTCGTCGCATAGTTATGGGAAAGGCTTAGATTTGCATACAACAAAAAACGTCGATTTTCGACCGACAGAAGCTCTTTTAACATGTTGACACAGAATCTAATAATAGCAGAAAGAAACTTCTAGAATATCACGAAAAAGGGCTATTTTCACCTACTGGCGAAGCTACACGTAATATCGCAAACCAGACGAACTTGGCTGGTTTCACTGGGGTCAAATTTAAGTATGTATATATCTGAGTTTTACTATGTACTATCACTATATATATCTCGCTAGCCTTCATTGATCATCTCCAGAGTCTCCCGAAACGCCGTCTTCCCCACATTTAAGTGGATCTTAGCAGATACTCCCAAGACCTGTCGCGGTATCATTCAACGCCAGCAAAAGCAAATCACCTAATCGATGCCCCCAAGGAACCACGCCGCGAGCTGGAAGGAAAATGCCAGTGGCCGCTCCAGCGCCTTCACGACCCTCAAACATCGTCTTTAATCCCAGGGTTCATAGCTGACCCTCTCCTCCATCTCTTGCATCCAAACGCCTTTTCCGTCTCCAAACACCTCGCTCTCGTACCCGGCGCAGATATCGCCCCATGCCAACCACTCGGCATTGTCAGTCCAGACGCCACCACGCCCGCCGCGCACGTCGCTGGCGCGCCACCACCGGCTGTGGGCGTTGACCTCGTCCTCCAGCTCGCCAACCGTGCTCTGCCGCATGTAGCGCCTCAGCAGAGCGCGCGCGTGCGGGTAGAACCAGAGGTGCGGCCACAGCACCTCGCGCGGGTCCAGGTACTGGATGCTGTCGACGCCGTAGTCTGCGCCGTTGCTGCTGCTCATCGGCATACCTGCGGGGAAGTGGAGTGCTGCGGGCACGGAGCCGGTGCGCAGGTTGTGCGCAAGTGGTAGCAGAGCCCATTGTTGCTCACTAGAGGGAAGGGCATCGAGCTCTGGATCAATGGCCAATCCGTTTGGCTCGTTGTTTGGAATGGCAGCAGACTCGGCGTCCCCTGCAGAAAGCGCGAAGGGAGAACCATGGACGTCGAGAGCAGAAGGGAAGTTATCGCTGGCGTTGTACAGTACGCTTTCATTGTACCGGAGAAAACGAATATTGCCGCTGAACGTGTGCGGAGGCGTCATGGTTTGAAAGAGAGAGCCGTTGTTGTCTAGGCCCATCGAATACTCGTACTGCCTGCCTGGGACGATGGTCATGTTCGTAGCGTGGTCCAGCCGGGATGAACTGATCCATGGACCACGGACTTGCTGGACCAGCCATTCGCGCCATCGTCCAGCAGTGCCCAGATTCTCGCGCCTGATTTGCTCTCGAGCCTGTTGCTGTTCGCCGAAGAGCGTGGCAAACATGGTTTGCATATCACGGTTCCCATTGCTGTCGGGACCTTGCATCTTTGCAGCAGAGAAAATGGCACGTAGGTCGCGGGCAGGACCCATCACAGTACCTGAAGTGAGATATTTGCGCTCGAAGGTACTGTCTCCCTCTAGCTTGCCTCCTCTTCTAGCCGTAGGTTCGGCCACGGACGCACAGGTGGCATTGGCCTCAGCGCTCGACCAGCAACGCTCATCCGCGCCCCAGATGACGGACTGCGTGAACAGAGGCCTCGGAGCGTCGTAGGGCGTTGAAGGGCGAGCCGCGCCGTATTTTTCGAGCAGGTGAGCATTTGCCCTTTCCAAGAGATGCTCATACTGCGCTATCAGCACGGAAGATGGAAGCTGGAACCAGACACTGTAGCCGTCGACAATAAGGACGAGGTCATCATCGTTGATGCTCTCTTCTTCCAGATGCTCTTGGATGCTTGCCACCATGGTTTCCGGGTGGCGCTCATCATAGCCCAGAATGGTAGGAGGAGGAAAGTCCAGGAGCATGCCGCTCAGGACAGTCCTGCAAAAGTCCGGGCTCGCCTCGGCGGCGGGGATGATCAGACGGAACTTTGGGCCATCTGTGGCCTCGGAGGGCTCGGCGGGTTGAGCAGTGGTGGTGGTGGCGTTGACCACTGGCGGGGTTGACTCAGCAGGCCGCAAGGTGTTTGCGGCGTGGGCTGGCACGGCTGGGTGCTGGGTGGGTGTCAGATGTTAGAAAAGGTGGGTAAGTGGTTAAGTGCTTCCTGCCTACCTCGGAGGAGTTGGCCCAAAGCAGACAGAGCGAGACGACGGCCAGGCCAAAGGCCAGCAGCAGGCTTCTGGGCTTGCGTGCCTTCAGTAAAAGCAGTATTGAGCCATAGTCTTCGTTGGAGTACATTGTTTATTTAAGAGAGCATTGGAAAAAGAATTTCGGGGGGAGGGGAGAGAAAGGGAGAGGACGACATGGCGACGGGCGTACGTAGTAGGGGCGTCGGGGACTCGTAAGCGTGCCGGGATGCGAGAGCGATTGACGTGTGGAACTTGTGGAGCAGCGCAGATCGTGTTTGATCTACCGCTAGGCCCGAACGAGCAATGCCTGAAACGCAGGGTAAGCAGTAGGTATTCAAGCTCGACATCGTAGACTCATCTAATAACTACTACCACTCGCAGTGCAACAATCAGCCCGTCAGTCCGCCCTTCAGCACCCTGGCCCGGCTCCCCTCGAATCCCTCCATCGTCGTACGATGTTTCTCCCACCCAACATTCCAGTGCATGCGCGCCCTCTCGTCTTCCCTGACGCCTTGCATGTAGCTTCCAAACCCACCGCCCGTCGTCGTGTCGCCCACTGCTCCCAGCCACGCCACCGGCGTGCCCATCGCTTCAACCTCGTGCTGCCGCGCTGCAAAGTGCTGCAGCATGTGCGAGTCGAACCGGTTGAACTGCTGCATGTAGCTGCCCATCCTCGTCACGTACTCGGCCCACGCCGACTTTGTCAGATGCTGCGGCGCCTCGGGTGCCTTTGGCATGTCAGGCAGCCGGAGGCTTGCGGCTTCCGAGGTGCGCGTCGGGTGAGATGCAGACGGGCGCGACTCGAAAGGTAGCGTAGAGGCAAGGTCGTTAAGGTCTTTAAGGCCTTCGTCTGACGCGGTGAACGGAGCCACATTCTTCAGATCGCCCAAACGAATCGTGTCAGCATCATCGGTTGTCTTGTCCTGTTCCTGCGGGTTCCTCCAATCTGGCCGCGAGGGTGGGACGGGCACCATCCTAGGTCCTTTCGCTGCTCCGTTAGTGGTGGTTGACTCGCTTGGGGCAGGGTCTATGTCCATTGCGTTCTCGTCCGCGACATCAGCCTTGTCCGCCTTACCAGTATCATCGTCGCTGCTGTCATCATCATCAGTTACACTGGCTGGCTGCGGCTTTACATTGGCTCGCGATTTCGGCTGCTTCATCCGCCTAGGAGCCGTGGGTCCCTTCGCCGGGGATGGGGGCTTCGGTGGGTTCGTCGGCAGCATGAAACTGGGGTCTTTGAATGTCTGGACCCACGTTTCCTTTGAAAACTTGACAGCTCCGGGGGTTGTCACACCTCCTGGAGTGCCCGATGGCCCAAACCCGGTCGACGGTTGGTCCTGTGGCGGTGGGAACTGACTCGCACCAAAAGCGGCGGCATGCGTCTTGTACTGCCCGGCGCTCTGGGGCCGACCTCGAACCGGCGACGTCTTTGGACGACTGCTTTGGGCCGGCATGGTTCCTGTGAAGTAGTCCGTACTGCCTTCGAACTTGCCACTCCAACCTTTTGGTGAAAACGTTGTGTTGATGTAGTCTGTGCTTTTACTCTTGGACTGCTCGCTCTTCGTCTCGTTGAACGTGTCGGGGTTGATGGGGAAAGTGAAGCTGAATACATCGTTAGCACTGTTGTTGTTCTGCTGCCGCTTAGAGGAACGGCCGGTATAAAATGAGTTTGACATAGTATCATGGCTGCCGCGGCCTGCTGCTTTTGAAGAGGACATGTTAGGGGGAAACGGAGGTGGTGCAACGCTAGACGGGTATGCCCAATAGGGCCAGATTTTGTGTGACTGTAGTGTTTTCGTGCGGTGTTGATGAAGAGATGGTTTGCCGTACATTGTTGGTTGAGCCTTTGGAGCCCGGGCGCCCTCAGCATTGCTGGTGCTGTCCGCCTGAGTCGGATGCCCATTCGCGCTTGCACCTGTCTGCTTGTTTGGCGCTGTTTGAGGCCTCGATGCCTTCTCAGTCTGGTATCTTGGTTTCGCTGTCTCGTAGGGTTCCTCATCCTCGCTAGAGCTATACATAGTAAAAGGACGCGTGGCGTTGCCCTTCCTTCCAACCGGGCTGGCACTGTGATGGCGGCCCGTGGAGCGACGAGGCACCGAGTGCTCCGACTGTTCTTCAGACGAACTTGTTTGTTTTGAAGAGTTTTTTTGGCTTGTTGAGCGTCTAAGCGGATCTACAAAGGTCTTTTCGCCACCCATGGAATTGTAGGGCGATCTTGCTCGAGTGCTGCCCTCTGCGAATGGGACATTCTGCTCCACCGTCTCCTTGAAACGCTTCAGAGGATCAGGGTACTGCTGCGAAGTAGCACTTGGAGGTGGCGGAGGTACAGGCCGTCTATAATAGCTCGAGGTGCCGGTTGCTGGTGGTTCATCGGCGCCCGGCGTCGCAGGGTCGAAACCACCTTTTCTCGGTACCCTGGTGCTGTTGCTCCGTCCCATGCCCGGTTTGGTTTCATTTGCAGCTTCCCATGCGGATTTTCTCGCGTAGCCTTCAGGCATAGCACCTTGCGACGGCGCCTTCGGGCGGTGGTTCATGTTCTGCCATGCCTTGAAGACATTCGCCTTATCTTCGGCGTTCCGTTTTGCGTCGGACTTTTGTGAGGTTGGAGGGGGCTTGGGAAAGTTTGTGAAACGACTGGCGCCATGTGAAGCAGTCGATGCATACTCTGGCCTGGAAGGCTGTGGTTGCGGGCGCGCGGTGCGTCGGGGCGGTGGAGGGAAGTTTGAAGTGGCTTGGTAGGGATTGCCGCGCGGCGCGCTCGCTCTCGACGTGGTGCCGTAGACGCCTCTCTTTCTCCGTTCGGCGTCATATTTCAGCTTCTGATCGGGGTCGCCCAAGATTTCATGGGCGGCCTGAATGGCTTGGAACTTGGGGACGCATTCGGCCTCGTTGCCGGGATTCCTGTCAGGGTGCCATTTGAGGGCAAGCTTGCGAAACTGTTTGCGGATATCGTCGGCGTCGGCATTGTAGGGAATCTCGAGATCGGCGTAGTAGTCTTTCTTGGGGTCTGCCTTGACCATTGCGACGGCGGGTGGGTGATGGGACTATGAGGCTGAGGGTTCGGTGGCTAGGAAAACGACATGGTGCCGCTGGAGCGGTGGTTGGGCGGGAAGGTGCAGTCGCGAGAGGGCAGGGCGGCGCACGGGCAGCGAGGGCGAGGGCGTGGGCGAGGGCGTGGGAAGCGGGCGATGTCGGCGAGGGAGAGAGGGAGAGACACAGTCAGAGGGCGCAGGCATGAATGACAGTCTGTTTTTCTGCTGCTTGTGCTGCATCTGAGAGTTACTGTCTGTGGTCCCCGAGGGCACAGGCCACCTCTGATCACACCCCCGGCATGACGTAAAGGTATAAACTTATAAAAGCCCGCCGCTCAGCCTCTTGACCCCTTTGCATCCCTGATGCAACGCCGAAGCCTGCTCTCTGCCCGCGACCTCCACTGCTTGCCGCTTGATCGAGTGTCCCTTCTCCACCGCCGCCCGCGCCTTGCCCACGTCCGACGCCCACCCCGGCCCAAGCCGACACTCCGAAAGCCCCTGCACTTCCTTCACCGTCTGCATCGCCTCCGCGTAGCCCGTCATGAGCTGCTCGGGCACCAGCCTGGGGAGCTCCGGTGGTCGCGACCGCAGCGCAGCCGACAGTGTCGCCTGAATCGAGCTGCCGAAAGCTGCCTGTTGTCTGGTCCTGAGCACCCACCGTCAGCCACGTCTTGCTCTTGGCCTGTCGCTGTGCTTACGCCTTCCGTTGGCTTTGTCCAATCAGCTCGGCGAGCTCCCTGCTGTCCCTCTCGACCGTCTCACGCCCGTCGTTGCTGCGTGATTGTGACATGCGGGTCGCGACGCTTCTTGCAAGCTCACGCATTTCCCTGTTGCTGCCGTTAGTGATGCGTGCATATGTGTTTGCAGGGTGAGACGTAACTGGCTCGCGCTCGCATTGTCGGTTGCCATGCTGTATGTTTGTGTGTTGATGCGTGTGAGGTGGCTGGTCAAGCGTCAAGTCAACACAACAGGTAAAGCGGAAGGCGCAACCCAACGCCGGGCAAAGCAATCGTGTTTTGGTGGCTACCTAGCTTGGGATCGTAGCTACATGACATGAATCAAGCACTCAGCGCCTTCGTTCCCTCTCTCGCCGCCGTCGCTGCTTCTAGGCAAGTTGCCGTGTTCGCATGTACTCAAATAGAAAAGTTGAAGGAATTGCCTGGAAAGCAGGAGGAAGGCCGCGGGTGAAAACCGACTTTTTCCGCCTTCAATCACAAGCCGTAAAACACCCTCGTCGGCGTGCTCCCTTCAGCCTGCCGATAGCAAACTCTGAGGGAAATATGGAACTGCAAACTGGGGGAATCGGAAGTAGGAATTCGTGGTGGAAAAGCAAAAATAGCAAAGAAGGGTGTGAGCTTCATAACCAGGCCAGGACGACCGTCAGACGATCCGGCTCAAGTCTACAATCCAAACTGCAGAAGAGATTAGGATCGAAGCGGTGTCGTAAGAATAGGAGCCGGGGCATGTTCTGCGGGCCCTCGGTCATTTGATGTCTTTGATGTCCCGCCAAAAATTCTACAGTTGGCAAGGTCTGTGCGCTTGTATGGCAATATTTCTGCTGGACCCCTGAATTTTACCCGGGGCCATTGACCTAAGAGGTGGGTCGTGGATGAAGCGAAAGGTCTTGGAAGTTCTGCGCGAGATTCTGGTCTCCTTCGGTATGTGGGGAGGCAGCACCGCCACGAACGCCCGAGGAAGCCTCCTGGCCAGGATAAAGGTGATATCCTTGGAAATATGGATGGTTGTTGTAGCGCATCATGTACTGGTGAACATGTTCGGCAGAGGATGGGCTCTGCATCCAAGTGGGGGCATAGGCTGAAGCTACGGGATTGAAACCACCGTAAGGCTGGGTCGACGCGTAAGTGTACAGAGATCTTCCCGGAGCTTCAGAATACTCTTGTTGCGTCGCGCTCGGTCCGACATCAAGGTTTCCGGGCGTACGTGGTGCTGTACTTGTATTAAAAATTGTGTGCACATGGGCGGGTCATGCTAGCTGCGTATACATACCACTAAACGCTCCTCGACCATAGGGTGAACGAACAGACATGGAGTTATTATTGAAAGCCCCATTCGCAGATGATGTTGCACCGGGCCCGAGGCTTGAGGGAGGGGGAAGCTGGTTGAGGGTATTGGAAGGTGTTGCAAAGGATGCAGGATTGACAGCTGACATCCAAATTCTTGCCTTGTAGATCTTGAAGAGGTCGGTGACGAGATGGTTGAAGTTGATGTAGCAGTCTGCGTAGTAGAAGAATGTGAGCTTCTTGTAATCGAGTTGGTATTCAGCATCCAAGATCTCCATGGTGAGTCCGTGTTCGATGGCTTTTTGCTGACAGACGCGCTTTGCCTTCGCTTCAGCACCCTCCTTGTCACGGAGTACCTGGATCTCGTGTCCTTGAGCAAGCCGTTTCAACATCTTCGGCCTTAGGTCATCGACTTGTGGGGCCTGCGTAGGTGGACGAGGCCCCATTCCACCCTCCCTGCCAAGCTGCTCTCCATTTGAAGCTGCGAGCATGCCGTTGGGGTTGACTGCCCCGCTGGTCCCATTTTGGACATGACGCGAGAACATCATAAGCCAGCGGAAGTGCTGCTCGGATGCCTCTTTCAAATGCTGTCTAGCCTCCTCAAGCGTGACGTCGACATGCGTGACTTGACCAAGATCTTGACCTCTGTCTCCTTCGACAATAACCATGTCGCCAGACTTCACTTCAAGACCGACATTTTCCGGAATGTAGTACACGTCAGAACGTGAGCATTTGAACGTCACGATGTAAAGGTGCTTTGTGGGACGTGCCACAGTCGGTGCTGCGTATGGGTTGACGATGGCCGAAGCCGTGGCTGGGATGCCAGACGTGGTTGCCGCAACGCTTCGCATTGCCGGGCCGTAGCCGCTAAAGTATGAGTGCGCAAAGGCGCGGTCATTGGCTTGGCCTAACTCAATTGCAGTTTCCTCGTCACCAGAGTTCGTACGGAAGTGAGCGTACTCCTGGTCATGGTTGAGAGTCTGGTGGTGCGATTTGGCGGGCGGAGAATGAAGTCCGATGTGGGAAACGTCCTGGACCGGTTGAGCAAGTGAGTTCTGGGGGGCACGTTCATCTTCCATTGTGCCGTCGGTGAAAGGGAATGAACTTGCAAGGCTGTTACGAGCCTGGGGTCGAGGGAATGCGAATGAGTGACGTCGGCTTTGTGAGCCTTCGTCGGAGCCTTCGAAGCCAAGAGAACTCTGCCACTGCGACCTTCGGACCCCTTCGCTGAAACGACTGAACGGGTCAGGACGTAGAGGGGACGTCATCTCACTGAAGCGCCTGTCAACAAGACCGCGGCCGAGCATGTTGGAGTACTGGGGAGCACCAGAATCGGAATCATAGTCATCCGCTTCATCAATTGCGTAATCCGATGCTTCTGAATAATTCTGCACCCTTTGTGGTGCCCAATTACCTGCATGGATACTTGCACTTGACGTACGCTGGCGTTGTTGTTGCTGTACCGCCTGCTTAAGCAAGGCCGAACTACCAGGCCCAGACTCGACACGGCTGCCTGTTCGGCTGAGCGAGAGCGGAATACCTAAATTCTGGCTGCTCACTTCTTCTTCACGAAGCTCGCTGAGTCCGCTAGGGCGTGAGGACTGGTAGAGAGGTTGAAAGCTTGCGCGTGCGCCGACACCGCGATGGGGTGCGGGGAATTGCATATCATCACGATCGATCTGACCAACGGAATATGACTGTGAGCGTTGGTTTTTAGACTGGTAATGGCCAAATCCATCATCTCCTGGTTCCTCGTGGCTCGGTGAATAGACTTCGTCTGCGATTCCGAAATAGGGTGACGGCGATACTTCTGAAAGACGTGCTGGCGGTTCCCTCCGCGTGTCTGTCCCGAAGGGGTTGCTGTAGGATATACCAGTGGCTGCAGGCTTGGTATTCTTCCATGGTGCCTGTTCTCCTGGCGTCGTTGGTTGCGAATTGTTCGAGGATATCGAAACCCCCCCTTGGGAAAGCCGTCTAGCGACAGGAGTAGGCTGGACTTCGGCCAACCACGAGCCCCTGCGATGCGGCGGCATCGCTTGAGACGAGCTTTTTCTGACAAGTTGCGGCGCTTGGCTCGGTTTCTTGACGACGATGTCACGTTCGTCCTCTGAGGACGCCACAGCTTCGGAATGCGGGCTTCCTCCGCGTGACACTTGACTCAGAGTCCTTTCCAAATAGAATGCCGATGCGCCGTTTTTGGCAGTGGCAGTGGGTTGAGCGTTCCGTTGGGCGCTCCTCGACGATGGTATCGTAGTCATAATCCTTGTTTTTCCCTAGCAATTCCTTTTCCTTGATAATTCTGTCAATGGAATGGATGGCGAAATATATGGTTCTCTAGTACATGTCTCTTCAGCTGGTGTAATCAGAATGTGCTCGGAAAGGACAACGTAAGGAATGTGTCGAAAGATTTAAAAGGCTCTTGTACTCACCAGTTAAGGCGGATGGTATCGAGATAGAAGATCGAAGGCGAAGTTGATGGATACGATGGTGTCAAGGTACACTTCGAAGGGCCAGATCTCTGTTGTTTTTTTCTTTTTTTCTCGTGAAGAAATATAGCCAAAAAACCAAGCACGCGCTCGCTGCTACTGGAGTAGGTTCCCGGTTAGCTATCAATTTTTGCCTTAAGTTTCTTGACAACGAGAGTGTGAGTGAGGGTGTCAAAGGATCTAAGGAGAGAAATAGTGAGGAAATAAACGGGCTTGCGAGAGGCCAAATACACGCCGGTGACTTGAGACAACGTCCAAGTATGCTATCAGGCTTGGCGCAACTCCCGGAGTACTAGCACAAACAAGTAGACTAGCGTCTTGCGGTAGGTTTCGTGGGATATTTGCTGGGTGAGTGAAGTGTGACTGAAATATGTGGGGCAATTGCGTGTGGTAGTAATGTAGAGTGAGCAAGATATACACTCGAAACTTCTCAGAGGAGCTGAAGACAACCAAAATGGCTGATGAGATGTCGAGAGTGAAAGCGCATGCCACAAGCCGTGTCAAATACATATGATGTAGACGTACCTTTGTCAAAAAAGAAAAGTAAGAGGGGCAACACCCGCAGCGGATGTGAGGGCGTGACTTTTTGAGAAAAGGCGGTGTACAGCGGCTCTCTAAAGAGGCAGCTCGTAGAGCGGCAGGTGGAGGCGACACTGAAGGTCGAGTGTCGCGCGTTCAAAAACTGGCCTTTAGTGAAAAGTCACGGGCCTCAAGGTAGCTTGTCTAGTGAATCCGGGACGGAGGATCCGGCCTCTGCGTATTACTATTCAGGTTGTTTCGAGTTAGAATCATGGATTGCTTTGAAGTCTTGAAGCTAAAGGAGATCAGGAGACATCCAGGAATATGACGTTCCACGTGCAGCCGAGTGATGCGAAGATGCGGTGGGCCAGTCAATTGACCACGGCGCCCAACCATCAGCGCATCAAACGCTCTCACGCTTTGGTGACAGGACTGGGCGCGTCCACGACAGACGTCTTGGCAGTATGTCCAAACAGGCGTGCGCTCGTGTTCATGTGGCCGCAGATCTCGCCGCACACGCCACACCGAGGGCAGCAAAAGCCGGGGAAGCTGCCACGGAAGAGCCTTGCTTACCTAGTATACAGGAACGGTAAATAATTACAGGACCAGCAACGCGTCTATCTATACCGTTTAACAAGTACTGCCTTGTCGTTAGCGCAAGGAAGACCATGGGCAGCAATGCGCGACGGAGCGTACCGCAAGAGAGATCTATTGCCACAGTAACCGGAAAAACTCCTGGGGGGGGGCGCTCAAGGCCGCAGGCGCTCGTGCGCTTCAGCTTTCAAGGCCTAGTTGCGCGAGTTGCACGCGAATCCAATGCGCCTGGCTTTTCCGACGCCGCCTATCCCGAGCTCTTGGTGGGCAAGCGATGTGGCATTCGCCCGGGCGGGTCAGCGGGAAAGAAGAATGTGGGGAGAGGTCGCGCTCGGTGGAGGTTGGTGGTTTTCAGGTGTGGGGATCAGCGAGAGGGCATTGTTGTTGTCGTCGAGAGGTTGTGGCTGCGGGCGTGCAGGAAGGAAGCGCGGGAGCGTGAGGTGGGCGTTTCGGGTAACGGGCCTGGTGGTTCGACAGCTTCCCCACAAATCCGCGGAAGCGTGTCCGTAGCGGGCGCGTGAGTGGGAACGGGGAGGTGGAAGGACGGGGAGAGAGAGGTCGACACAAGGTGGTTCAGGCTTTCCGGGGAGGAGGACGCGCTGCCGCAAGCTGGACGGGACGGGGGGAGGAAGAGAGGGAGAGCGAGAGCAGCGAGAGAGGGCCACGGCTACCTATGAGGCTTGCTGCTTTGCTGCAGCCGCCGCACGGCCCCTGGGGGGTTCGCAAAGAAAATGCGGAGAAGACCTTGCCGCTTTGGGGGCTTTTGCTGATCGGCGATTTTGTTGGACGAGTCTTCTCTTATAATTATTTCATGTGCCAACGTGCCAATGTCATAATGTGTGATTGCTGGCTGGCTAGCTGGCTGGCTGCTGCTATTGCTGCTACTCCATCCCTCTCTCTTTCTCTCTCTCCATCCTCTCTCTCTCTAACTACTCAATGTCAATGTCTCTCCACCTCGAACTCCACCTCCACCGCGGCCCGCTGCATTGCATAGTCACGCGCACGAGATCTCGACATCTCCCGCGGCCGAGTGCGGTCGAGCCCCGCACGCGGGCGCTGCCGTCTTGTCTTTGCTAACAAAAACCGCGCATCCCCTTGGTTGTGGAAAGTGAGGGGCTGCCGGCTGCCCTTTACCCCGCTGCACACCCGTCTCCAAGTCCCGTGCCCTACGCGGCTCATGGTAGGACATGCAAGCCGAGTGTGCCACTACTAATGGCCTGACGAAGACCCTGGGAAACTCACCTGACCGGCCAGACGCGACGCGGCCTGCCGTTGCTGCTTCGTCGTTGACGGAACCAAGGGCGCGCCTCATGGAGTCTTGATTCACACCCACTAGTCGATCTACGCACAGGGTCCAAGGGCGATCTCATCATTCGCACGCGCATCATACAAGTCTACTTAGCCATCAACAAGCCCACTCACGTCCGTCACCGTGGCGGTTGGAGAGCGGCTGTGTCGGATGCGCGACGTCATCCACTCAACGTCATCCCCCAGCTATAATAACATGCCCAGCCTTCCTTGCCGCCCTTTCCCCAGCCATCCGCTACCCTTCAACCGCCCTCTGCCCTCTGCCCTCTCTCCCCATCCCTCGACATCGCCCATTCAACCAAAAAAATCATGGTCTCCAAGGCGCTCAACCTAGTCATGAGAGGGCTCCAGGTATGTCCAGAACGCGCTCACGCGCCACACCCGATCTCGGTCTCGACTAACCTGCCCCAGTTCCTCTGGGCCCTCTTGATCATGTCTCTTATTGGCAACATGATTGCCACAGCCTATTCCGGCAACCCAAGCATCGTCAACTACAGCATGTTTGTAGCTGTCTTCGCCATGCTATCGCTCTTCTACTTGATACCCGCCACCCTCAAAGAAGGTCTGGGCGTACCGGTGGTTGTCATCGCACTCGATGTGCTCAACACCATCTTTTTCCTTTGTGGCGGCATTGCACTGGCTGCTTATCTCGGCTGCCACAGTTGCAGCAACCGCGTAAGCCCCCATCCTCGCCTCCCTCGCACGCCCAGCCATCTGACCCTGTTTAATAGCATTACACTGCCACCAATTCCGTCACCAGAGGCTCTCCTGACAAGGAGGGGCGTTGTCGCGAGGCTCAAGCCTCCACTGCCTTCTTGTGGTTCGGTTTCGCGGCCTTCGCAGCCTCTTCTGTCTTCTCATTCTTGCAGAGCCGTGGCAGCGTCAACATGCGCGGAGGCATTCGTCGTGGACCTCCTGCCATGAGCCAGGTTTAAAACAGTACATTTACTATCTAATAGGTTGGATGGGAAACAGGCCTCTTGGAGCACAAGACTTTATTCGAAAAAACCTAATGAGTCTTTGGGATATTGTATTATTTTTACGACTTACGGAGTTCAATGATGCTAAGCCAGCAATGAGCTATGATAGAAGCATTGGAATATTTAATGATCTAATCCGCAAGATGAAAATTAGATAAGAATTCCATCAAAAGTTTTGTTTCATGCACCTGACTTTCGGGTGGCTATACCCCGATGCCATTCGATAGTATTAAACCGCGAACTTTTCATGGTGTTTGGAAGGGCACCTGTTATATATAGGTCGATTCTCTTTCGTCATTGACGTTTACAACGTTTACCCTTCCATAATAGTAAAAGGTGTGTGTAAGTTGCCATACAAAGTCTGGCTCGGTGTAGCGATGAACGCTTTTTCGACAGTGAAGTTACTAACCAGCTCAAATGATGTCGTTAATCTTGACTGTATACAATTTACTTACCCGGTCCGCTCGTATTTCACCCCTTTTGCTTCACATCACAAACCAATCCCCCCTTTTAGTACAAGCACAGTGGCCAGAGAGCCACGTGTCTATGAACACGTCTTCGTGATTCAGTTCCTCGTCGCCGTCGACACCGCTTTTCCCGCAGTCACATGGCAAGCTTAATGGCTGTCTATCATTCATAAGGCGTGTCTTTGACACCTTGATCCCTCTCTACAATCCTCACCTCAAAAACTACACTGTTTTTTCCTTGGCTCCGATAGGTGCTCGAAGCTCCTCGCAATGTCCACCGAGACGCGCCATTCCAACGATTCACTTCCAGATTCGTCGATTGAGAGCGGGGCCTTCTTGGACCAACCAACAATTTCGCAAGTCGAAGCAAAGCCTCCTACAAACATGGTTGACGACTTATCCCGAATTTCCAATGCGTCAAGTGGGACCACACCACGCATCGTGCGTTCCGAGGGCAGCAAAAGCCCAATTCAAGCCACACCTTCGGATCCATCACGCCAAACCTCACTCTCACGGACCAAGCTCATTGAAGACCCATTTTACTTCCAGTTCGAAGAAGTTCAGCGAGTAAAAGAGGGCCGAAGTCTGCAGCAAGCCACGGGTGTGCCAATTGAGTTCAACCGGCAGATTGAGGAAATCAACAAGGCCAAAAACACAATCCAGGCCTTCGGACAGCAGGGCCCTAGCGTGGGTCATGCTACATAAGAGATACGCCTTGGTATTGAGGGACACCCCAAGGTCTTCCCCTTCTGAAAGAGTTGGGCTAGCCAGATTATGATCAATGACGCAGCCATGGGAGCTTTCGGGTCCGTCTGTTGGTGCTTGTCAAGGGAACATGCCTAGAGAAGACATAACTTTCCTGGCGTGTCGTCAGGTAAGACTCGCATCGTAGCACTCGACTTGAAACACGTTGCTAAGATTCTTTAGGAACCCTTTTGCGAAGCGCTAAGAGGACAACGAGTCCAGTTGAATAGACAGGTCTGCTTAACGCAATTAACAGTGCTTATTTTTTATCGAGTGAGGTTGTGTATTTGGTATATGTGCTGAGAAAAGCGTTGTCACACGACCATAGGTATTTCTAGCCTAACTCCCGTTCCTGCCCCGGACCGCTCATGAACTTGCCATTCGGCAACTCCTCCTTCTGGTCTTCATCCTCCGCTTTCGGGCCCATGGCGCCTGCACGCGGTTCGCCTGCAAGCTCAACCTCTTCCCGCTCCTTCTGTAACGCCGAGTCGAGGTCTTCTCCACGTTTCCGTGCGGCCAACGCTTTCTCGGCTGCCACTACGTTGTCTGTTGCACCGGCCTCTTGCCACTTTTTGCGGCCACGGTGACGGATTATCGAGCCCCCCAACCCACGCGTGCGGCTGCGCTCGAATGCGAGGACGTCCTGCGTAATTTCCCAGCCGCGAGAGACTTTCTTTTCCGTCTTTCTCACCGCATCCTGGTTTTCTCCGAGTTCCTCAAAGTCGTTGCGGCCCTGAGTAATGCGAGTCTTACGAATGGCATACGTGGGCTGAGGCTTCTTCCGTAACTCTTTGTGGATGCCTTTGGCAGTATAACCTACAGGACCAAGGATGGCAGCTATATCCTTCAGGACAAATCCGGCCACACCCATCCCAATCCCTTTGGCAAAACCAAATGCTCCGTCTTCTTTAGCGCCGTGATACGGCTGCTTGTAAAGACCCGTCCAGCTATCGTAGATGCCAAAGATAAACTCGTCGCGACTGGCGCGAAGGCCGGAGTAAAATCCTGATATCCGGACAGGCCGTCGAACGCTTTCGTCACCGTAGAGACGCGGCACATTGTGAAAGCCTTGGGCGAGAGCCAGGGCGAGGTCCATTGGTGCTTTAGCAATTGATGCTCCGGTCTCCGCGAAACCTTGGCCTGTCTCCCGCCCGATCTCCTTTAATACGGTTTTTAACGGATCTGCTGATAGAGCGGATGTTTCAGTGCCCCTTTGTGGAGATTTGGAGCGTTCTTTTCTATCGTAAGCATGTCCATCGTCATTACCGTCAGGAGTTTCGTTCCTCCCTCCTGATATCCAATCTGCTTTGCCACGTTCTCGTCCGCTCTTCTCCATTCGTATCACCCTCTTCCTTTTGTGGTTCTCTCTCTTCTTGATACGTTTGACTACGTTTTTAGGTACTGGCCCAATCCCGGTTGCGGCACCTTTTATAGTACCGCTCAGTGCACTCCCGATGCCAGTGATTGGTTCCCCAAGGCCCTCAAAGTCGTTCCAACCATAGGTTCTTGCCAGTCGAAGATTGCCCCATTTGATTTTATGTTGTCTGACCAAGACCTCGGCAGCACGAGGGCTTAGTCTTAAGCTGGAGTCCTTGAGATGCCAAGCAGCTACGCGGTCCTCCAGAATCGAGCAGCGTAGAGATTTCTCCCCACGAAGTGGTAGGCTTCTGTGGAATGACTTGACGGCATTGGCGGCGCCGTCTCCTTCATCTGCGATGCTTTTTGCAATCTTACCGGCGTTTTCTCTCTCTTCGTCGGACAGGCACTGTCTAATCCCTTCAGCGAGCTGATCGGCAGTTAGTTGCTTATATGGAGTACAATCATGGGCGCCAGCTTTTGCGCTAGCAACCATTGCACCCCAGAACGGCTGGTCGCCGAAAAACGGAACAACCATGGTGGGCTTTCCACATTTTAAACCAATTGCCGTTGTACCCGCACCGCCATGGTGGACCACGGCGCTGACACGAGGGAATAACCAATCGTGCGGGGTGTTGTCCAGTAGGTAGATGCTCTCCGGTGCATCATCCTTTCCGCCAATGCCACTCCATCCCTTACTCACCAAGGCTCGAACACCAGCCATTTGAACTGCTTCGAAAACCATTTTTGTGAAACTTTCCGGATCATCCACAACGATGCTGCCAAATCCTATATAAATCGGTGGCGGCCCGGCATCCAGAAAATTTACTAAGCTTTCGGGGGGATTGAAGGAAGAAGCAAGCTCAAGAAATACGAATCCAGCGACGTCTATCTCCGGACCCTAATCCTCTGGCTTCGGTACAAGGCTCGGAGACCACTATCTCATGGTTAGTCGCAATCCTTGAGTTCCGTAGGGATATATTCTCATGACTCACCATATAGGTGTAAGGTACTCTCAGCCGACTCAATTGACCAGGTGCCCAAAGGGTGCTCACTGGTTCCAGGCCCAATGTCTGGGTTCTAAACTTGTTGACCAGCTCCCCAAGGCCCTGCCACGTCATCATTTCAACGAGTGGATAGCTCATGAAATTTGTGTAATTTGTGTCGACATTGCTTCTTCTTATGTTCGCTAGGGGGTGCGGAAAGTGCTGGGTAGGCGTATATGGGAATGTAAACATCAGGTGAAGTGGGATTTGGAGCCGCTCTGCTATATGCACATGAGCGAAACTTGGAGGGTTCGCAATAATTGCGTCAGCAACAAAATATTTCTTATCATCCACTAGTTCAAGGTTAATGTTTGTCAACTGTAGTTGTGTTACACATATGGCTGGTAAGGCTTACTCATCTTCATGTTCTCCTTGTCACGCTCGTCGTCTGTAGCATTGATGCAAGCTCTCCACATGCCTTCGAACATCTTAGACATGGCAGCTCTTCTTCTTCCAACCTCTCCCTTTTTGATCGTCTCCACAGATGGGATCAAACCAGGATTTTTGACCACGAAAGCCATGAGCTCCCACGGGTCACCTCCCACAGAGAAAAACTCCAAACCCGAATCTTTTTCAACAAATTCTTTAAATGCTGGATGGGTGGCAATCCTGACGCGATGTCCATGTTGATCTTGTAAAATCTTACCGATTCTGATGAACGGTTGTATATCTCCTCGCGAACCGATTACCATCACAACAATATTTAAACGAGGTACCTGCGTATTGTCCACGTTAAAAAGCTCCAGGTCCATCTTTTGGTCACCTTTTACGGATTTGGACTGTTCTTTTCTGTTTGTACGTGCATCATTTTCTCCAACTTCCCTACGGCCACCAAGGTTATGGCCAATGCCGGGTCCCAGTGCGTTTGCCAAGAACCCGTGATTCGTGATCTCATTAAGAGATATCTTCAAACGTCCGTCTCGTTTCGAAACCTTGCCTTTTGTTCTAAAGTGTTTATTTTCAGTGAAAAACTTGGAGTACGGGTTGTGATTGGAATCCATTTGACTGCTTTGCTGGTCTTGGTGTTCTGGTCTTCTCCGTCTGGGCCGGCGTGAAGAGCGATGTCCAAATGGCGAATTTGTCTCGGGTACTTCTTCAACTGTCGAAGAAGACGAACTCGTGCTCGTGCTTTCAGAGTCGTAGATGTGCGGCCGATTGCTGTTGGTCTGTGTATACATCCGGTCGTTTGTCTCTCTTTTGTTGGCAGATAGTGATGCATGGCCTGGTTTAGTCCGACTTCCAGAGCTCATTTGAGAAAAACAAGGACCCTCAGCAGCTGCGGGCTTCTCGGCTCGTAGGCGATGTTTATGTTGTTCAGCAGACCCGGTACCCGGCAGAGGTTGTATGGCTTCAGTTTCAGGTGGGATGGTGGAGGGGAAGATTGGCTTTCCTTCATCATCAACCAGAATGGGGCTTCCTTGATGTGCGGCCATCATGATGAAGGTATTGCTGGAGCAGCGGGTCCCAAAAGGGAGTCCGGAGTGCGATGGACATTATAAAGGTGAATGATGTGCATGACAGCACGGAATGGAGGCTCTAGCTTCGGCTTCTCGGCCCCAAGCACGAACCATATCGGGCGACGCTCGACCCAAATAGGCAGCCGAACATAATTTAGCGTTCGGGCGCTAATGCGTGATGATGTTGCCGCTTCATTTATGATGCCAAGATGATACCACGTACACTGCTGTCTCTGTCTCCCGGGAAAGCGGGTATTCATCTTCCTCTCCACGCGCTCAGGACAGTCTTGGCCATGTCTTTCGCCCATCCACTCCACCCTATCGCCCTTTCCAGCTGATTCAAAACGGCGACCCATCGCCTCGTCCACACCTCCGTTTCCTCAAAGTCGTCGGCATAGCATTCCCAGATGCCTGTTTCTGTGCCATCAGCCGTATCGTCGCCCACGACCGGCCTAAGCTGTCCATCTTCTGTCCTCATCGCCTTGACCGGCGGTCCCACGACCAGCGCCCTTCCGCAGATACTGGAATCTGCAGTAAATCGCGTTCCGGCATCGACTACGTCGTCGGCTTTTCCTAAGCCGTTTCCTGCGAGTATGGTCTTGGCTACTCCAGAGAGCATTGGCGTGTCAACGAAGTAAGGCAGGATCATGTTAACGCGCACGCCCTGCACAAAAGACGAAGTGCGCAGTGAACGAAACAGGCCCAGTACGGCGTGCTTTGCCGCTCCATACTGGGGCAGGATGGCTATTGGGGCCAGCGAAGCCATTGAGCCTAGGAGAAGGAGATGGCGGTCCCGAGTGGTATTCGAGGGGTCGGTGTTGGGATCGGATGGGCTTGAGCCCGGGTTCCTCGGGAGGTAGTAGAAGGCCAGATGCGTTGTGTAGAGCACTCCATAAAAATTTACGTCGGTGACCTTGAGGTTTGGCTCAGGTGGCTCGTCGGCGCTCATGTCTCCCGGGGTTACCAGCTGGTCAGCACCTGCTATGCCAGCGTTTGCTACGACGGTATCTATGCCGCCGTGAGGACTGAGCTTGACAGCCTGCTTGAAGAGATTGACCTGCGACTGCCAGTCGGTGACATCGCAGTGGACAAAGTGAATATTTGCATTCCCTAGTTCTTGCCGCAGGCTGCTGGCCAGCTGTTCGCCCTTGTCGGCGTCGACATCGCCTAGGACGACCGAAGCGCCGCTGGCGGCCCACCGGCGGACGAAGCCTGCACCGAAGCCGCTGGCACCACCGGTGATCAGGATGTGCCTGTCGTGGAGCCAACGAGCATCGTAGGGCCGGGAGAGGTCGACGGGCGGCGACTGGCGGATCGTCTGCTGGATGGAAGCGGCCATAGTTACACGTAAACTAGAGGTACACGGATGGATGCATTGGGGAGGTGGGATAGCGCCACTAGTTATATACTTTGTATCCCAGCCTCCTCCCAGGACAAAACAGCTGAATAGTTAGAGCTAAATAAACGCCATGAGTCATCCGTTTGACGTTACCTATAAATGTCGCTCTCCCGCCAAGGCCTAGCTCGGCGTCAGATCAGAACCAAAAATTGATTGTCTGGCACGCCGCCACAACTTCCTGCATACAACACACAACCATGACTGCGCCATTGGCCACCCCCCAGCGTGTCGCCTGCACCTTGTTCTACAAAGCCCATCCCGACCACCCCCCGGCAGGCGTCGTGCCCACCGATGATCTGAAAAACTACCCTCTCGAGCCTCCCACGCCGGGCCCCAACCCTCTCGACAACCTCTATGGCGCTTACATCTCCCAAAGCTGTCTTACCGACTTCTTCCTGACCCTGAGCAATGCCTTGCCTGGCTTCCACGAAAACACCGTCGTCCAGAAAGCCCTCGACTCCGAGCGCTGGCCGCGCGTTATGGAGATTACCTTCGCTCTCCCTTCTCCCACGTCCCTGGAGGCTCTCCGCAAGGACGAGATTGTCTCACGCTTTGAGCGTGAATGGAGCGTCGAGGCCGTCTTTCAGCACGAGGGCGTATACCGGCGACACAAGCGCCTTGCCGTCTTTGACATGGATTCGACTCTCATTCAGCAAGAAGTCATTGACGAGATTGCCCGTCACATTGGCGTTGAGGACGCTGTTTCTGCCATCACGGCTGCTGCCATGAATGGGGAGCTTGATTTCGAGGCTTCGCTCCGGAAACGCTGCGGTCTGCTTGCCGGTGTACCTGTCACCGTCTGGGAGAACATCAGGAAGCTTATCTCTCCTACGCCTGGAGCCGTGGATCTAGTGCGCGCGTTGAAGAGATTGGGTTACAAAACTGCGGTGTTAAGTGGTGGCTTTACTCCGGTCACAGGGTGGTTCGCCCAACAGTTGGGCCTTGACTATGCTTTCGCCAACCATCTTGTTGTCAGCGAAGACGGTCAGTCGTTGACGGGCGAGTTGACGGGAGAGATTGTGCATGCCGAGAGGAAGCGCCAGCACGTCCGTGAGATTGCCGAGAAGGAGGGGATACTGCTGGAGCAAGTTTTGGTCGTAGGTGATGGCGCAAACGATTTACCAATGATGGGCATAGCCGGTCTTGGAGTAGCGTTCAATGCGAAGGCAAGGGTTCAAATGGAAGCCCCTGCACGTCTGAACCAGGAGAGCCTTCTTAATGTGCTATACTTGCTTGGTATTACCAAGGCGGAGCAAGATGAATTGCTAAAACAATAGTCTCCGGTTTTTCTTTATAGGCTATGATGTATCAGTAGAGTACAAGCAATCGCTTAGTAGGTAGATAGAAGAAAGTAAGAGTTAGATTAGACCTTAAAACCCTTAATTATTAATTAGAGAACTGTATACTATTCTTTTTTTTTTTTAAAAAAAAAAAAAAAAATAAAATAAAATAAAATAAAAATAAATAAATAAATAAATTATTCAGTGTATTAAGTTCTAATATCACGAATTTTTCTTAAAAATTATATTAAATAATCTAGATTTGATTACTCTAATCTATAAATAAGAAATAGGGTAGAGTAGTAAATTAGATTACCTATATTTATAATAGTGTATATATTCAATCGCTTTTATTATAATAAAGATAATTAGATAATTTTAATTAATTAAATCGGCTATTTACTGAGATACATATTTTTTTTTTCGTAAAATTTCTGAGATACACATAGTATTTCTGAGATATACATATCGAAAAAGTCTCTCTGAGATATACACTTTTTTTATATATCTCGCTTATAAATATATATATTATAGTATATTATAGAAAACATGTGTATCTCAGAAAAAAAAAATCGAAAAATATGTGTATCTTAGAAATTTAGCGGAAAAAAAGCGTGTATCTTAGAAATTAGTTCGAAAAAAAACTATATATCTTAGTAATATTTTTTTTAAAAAAAAAAACATATTGCTACAAATAATAAATATCTTCTTAAAAAAACGAATATATTCTTAAAAAAAAATTATTTATTAGGATTACGCTATTGTTATCTAATTTAATTAAGTTTAGATTCTTAAAACTTAGAATTTATAAAAAAAAATATTTAGTTTAATTAGGATCTATACTCTAGAACTTAAAATATGCGATTAATTTTATAGTTTAATTAGATAGGCACCTAATAATAGGATATAAATACTAGGAACTTTCTTTCTTTTTTTATTTAAAAATATTATACTATATTTACCGTAATCTAGTAGCAAATAGCTATCTATTTAAGATATATATCTTAAAAAAGAAAGGCATATCTTTACTTTTTTTTTAAAAGAAGATATACTCCTATTTCTTTTTTTTATTTCTTTTTTTTTTAAAGAAAATATACTCCTGTTTCTTTCTTTCTTTCTTTTTTATTTTTTTATTTTTTTTTAAGAGAATATACTAATTTATTTAATAGTCTCGATACTAGATAGTCTTTATTTCTAATAGAGAATAGTAAATTAGGCTTATTTCTTTAAAAAATTCGTAATTTCTTATAAATATTCTTATAAAGTTTTTATAGAATATAAGCTTCCCTATCTATATACTTACGCTCTAGCTACTACTTTAGAACTAGATCCTAAAGATTTAATCGATTTTAGCTAGAAATTAATTCTTATAGGGTAATCTATTACCCTAAAAGATTTCTTTCTCTAGTACTCTTTAATTAGCTAAAATCTAACGATACCTAGCTTAATAAAAATAGTACTAGTATAGCAGAGCTAACTACTCTTTAGTTTTTTACGTATTCTTCGCTAGTAGGTCGTTCGTAGCATAACTTCGAGCTAGTAGTAGGTAGATAATAATTAATAACTATCTTCTATTTACTACTTTATCTTTAGTTAGCTTTCTATCTCTATAGATTCGTCTTTATCATCCTATAGGAACCGTTCTTCGTGGCCCTACGCCTCTAAACCAGCTATTAGAGCTGCTAAGCCTCTTAGGGTAGTTATACTACTACTACTAGATCTACTGCCCCTACTCGATATCCTCGCTATAGTTTAGGGTATATAAAGGCTACGCCTCTATACTAGAAAGAAAAGGCTAGGGCGACCTCCTACTAAACGCCTATAAAAAGAAATAGTAGCTAGTCGCTATAATCGCCTAGCTAAAAGGCAACGCTAGGAATCTTTTAATTAGCATAGAACTAATCTTAGAAGATCGAATTTTAGGAGAATAAGGAGATAAAATTTAAGTTCTTCTAAAATAGCTAAAGAAAATTCGAATTCTTTAGAAAATTTAGAAGAATTTTAAGGTTTCTCTAAAAATTCGGCTATAGAGAATTAGCCTAATTCCTAAGTTATAACGCTTTCCTAGCTTATATTTAGGTCGTAGTCGTAGGAAGAAGAAGAAGAAGAGATTAATTTTATATAGTTCTACTTTTAGGCGTTTAGGTATTCTATTTAATTTTTTTTAGAATTTATTAAGGGTATATTTCGCTTTTTTTTTAAGACTACTTTTTTTTAAGAATATATTCGGTTTTTTTTAAGAGTATATTCGATTATTTTTAGGAATATATTCGATTTTTTTTTTTAAGAATATATTTAAATTTTTTAAGAGGATATTTAAATGTTTTAAGAGGATATTTGCTTTTTTGAAAATATATATTTTTTAATATAAATTTCTAAGATACATATATTTTTGAGTTTAATTTCTAAAATATATATTTTTAGTAATAAAATACTATATATATAGTGTAAAACTCTAAGATATATATATTTAAACATCTTAGAAGTATTATATATATCTTAGAAATTTTACGAAAAAAAATATATACCTTAGTAAATAGCCGTAATTAAATCCTTAGATTCTTAGATTCTTAAATCCCTAAATCGGCTATTTACTAAGATATATATATATTTAATATACTAGAAAGAAAATCGAAATATATATATATATTAGAAATATATTAAGAAAAAGTATATATCTTAGAAATAAACTTTAAAAAAATATATATCTTAGAAAAGAAAAGGATATTTTTATTATTATTTTTTTAAAAAAAAAACTCCTATTTTTAATATTTTCAAGGAGTATTTTCTTATTATTATTATTTTTTAAAAAAAAGATATACTCCTATTTCTTTTTTTTAAAAGAAAATATACTCCTATTTCTTTTTTTTTAAGAGAAAATATACTTTTTTTTTCTATTATTTTTGCTTTATTTTTTTTTAAAAGAAAACATACTCCTATTTCTCTTATTTTCGATTTTTTTTCTAAAATATATTAATATTTATTAGATCTTTTTATTATTAAACGGCTTATAAATTGTACATATCCTTAATCTACTTACGAAAATTAGAGATATTTAAATTTAACTAAGATTCTAACTTCTTATAGCTAGGAATTTATTTTAGATAACCTAGTAATTTGCCTAGTATAAATTCGATTAAATAAGCGAATTTTATATAGAAAAAACATTCTATATTAGGTAGCTTAGAGAGCTTAAGATTTTATTTCTTTAAATATTTAGGGCGACTAAAAGAAATAATTTAAAAAATTAGATATTATTTTTTTATTAAAAGTATATTTTTAGTTAAATATACTAACTATTTTACAGCCTTTTTTTTTTAAAAAAAAAAACTTAAAGAACTATAAGAAAAAGAACTAGAGGCCTTACTGAGTTTAAAAGAAATTTAGAAATAAGAAAATTCTAGCGAGTTTAATTATTTTAAAAAACAATTATTTAGAAATATATTTTGAAAAAAGGGAAAATAAGAGTATTTTTTTTAAAAAAAATAGAAGTATATTTTCTTAAAAAAAAAATAGGAGTATATTTTCTAAAGAAAAAAATACTAATATATCTAATAAATAGGTATATATTTCTTTCTTAAGATACGTTTTTAGAGGTAGCTATATTAAATTTACGCGAGTATAATTTAATAAATATTACGCCTATTTACTAAGATATATATCTTTTTTATAGAATTTCTAAGATATATATAGTATTTCTAAGATATATATAATAAAAAAGTCTCTCTAAGACTATATTTTTTTTAAGAGTATATTCGATTTTTTTAAGAATATATTTTATTTTATTTTAAGAATATATTTAAATTTTTTAAGAGTATAGCCAATTTTCTGAAGAGTATATTTACTTTCTTAAGAACATATTTTCTAAAAAAATATTTCTAAGATATATTATTTTTAAAAATATATATATTTTTCGATTTTTTTTCTAAGATATACTCATTTTTTTTAATTTACTATAATATATCAATTTATAAGCGAAATATATAAGAATACTTATGTATCTTAGATAAATATATTTTTAAAAAATAAATATTCTTTGAAAGAATATTCTTAAAAAATAGAAATAGATTCTTAGAAAATATATTCTTTTTTTATTAAAAAAAAAAGCGAAATGTACTCTAAAAAAAAGCGAAATATATTCATATAAAAAGTAAAATATATTCATAAAAAATTAAAGATATTCCTAAGAAAAATAATTTCTAAGATACACATATTTTTAAAATTAATTTCTAAGATACATATATAATTTCTAAGATATATATTTCTATAATATATTTTAATATATTTTAATATATAGAAATATTTTTTAAAAAAATATTTATCCTAGAAATAAAACCGAAAATTATATATATCTTGGAAATTATATATATATTTTATAAATTTTATAAAAAAAATATGTATCTCGGTAAATAGCCGTAATAAGTCTTTAATAGAATTTTTTTATAAATTATATAAATCTCCCTCCTAGCTATAGACTATATTCGTAAAACTCCTATAAATACTTAGTTAAAAATTTAGATACTAAAAGAATATTATAGATTTATTTAATTTACGTTAAACATCTTAGAAATAGCTAATTATCTATTCTTTATATAATAAATTAAATTTAGTTATACTATATAGAAAAGTAGTAAGATCGAATCTATATAGTATTTTCTATAAATATAAGATCTACTAAATATACCTAGTAAAAATTTAGTATCGAACTATTTATCGTAAGTCCTTTTTTTTAATAAATATAATCTTATTCTCGCTTTTTTTTTTAGAAGAAAATAATATACTCCTATTTTTTTTTTTAAAAAAAAAATAAAAATAAAAATACTCTTATTTTCGCCTTTTTTTTATTTAAGAAGATATACTAGCTTATTTAAATAGTCTCAATACTAGATAGTCTCTATTTCTAATATAGAATAGTAAATGAGGCTTATTTCTTAATAAAACTAGCTATTTACTAAGATATATATATTTTTTCGCATATTTTCTATAATATATATACTATTTTTAAGATATATAAATCGAAAAAGTCTCTCTAAGATATATGAATATTTTTTTTTAAAAAAAAATAAATTATATATAATAAATTACCGTATATACTGTGAAACATTCAAAGATATATATATATATCTTAGAAATAATATATAAATCTCGGAAAATACTCGAAAAAACATATATATCTTAGTAAATAGCCGAGGAATAAATATTACTTTTTTAAAGGTTATATTTTACTTTTTTTTAAAAAAAAAAAAAATCTTTTTAAAAATACTTACTTTACTTTACTTTAAAAATATAGTTTGCTTTTCTTTTTAAAAGACATATTCTTCTTTTTTTGTTACTAGTATATTTGTTCTTTTTCAAAAGTATTTTTTTTAAAGAATACACTCTGAAAAAAGCGAAATATTTTTTTTAAATAAAAGTAAAATATTTTCTTAAAAAAAAAAAGTAAAATTTATTCTTCAAAGAAAAAGAAGAATTTTTTTTTTAAAAAAAACATTTTCTAAGATATATTTCGTTTTTTTTTTAAATAATATATCTCGCTTTTGTTTAAGAATATTTAGAAATACTTTAATATATATATATATATATATTTATATCTTAGAGAGACTTTTTTAATACGGCTATTTACTAAGATATATAATTTTTTTCGTATAATTTCTAAGACATATATAGTATTTCTAAAATATATAAATATATATATCTTAAAGTTTTACACTATATGTATAGTATGTTTTTACTAAATTTATGTATCTTAGAAATACATTTAATATATATATATATATATTAGAAAAAAATTCGAAATATTTTTATATTTCAGAAATATAAATTTAAAAAAATATATTCTTGGATAATAAACATATTTAAAGAGAACATTCTTGTAAAGAATATTCTTAAAAAATTGGAATAGATTTTTAGAAAATATATTCTTTTTTTTTTTTAAAAAAAAAGCGAAATATACTTTAAAAAAATATTCTTAAAAAAAGCGAAATATATTCTTAAGAAAGCGAAATATATTCTTAAAAAAAAATCAAAATATATCCTTAAAAAAGGCGAAATTTACTCTTAAAAAAAAAGCGAAATGTATTCCTAAGAAAAATAATTTCTAAGATATACATATTTTTTAATTTTGTTTCTAAGATATATACTTTTATAATATATTATAATATGTCGAAATATATAGAAATATTAAAAAAAAATATCTCAGAAATATTATATATATCTTAGTAAATAGCTATATATTCTTTTTTTAAAGAAAGAATATATTCTTTAAGAAAAAAGCGAAATATATTCTTAAAAAAAATTTCTAAGATATATTTATATTTTTTTTTATAATAAATTACTATATATATTGCGAAAAATTCTAAGATATATATATATATCTTAGTAAATAGCCGTTTTTATTGTTATTAGATCTATTTAGAGTTTTAAATTATTTAATTTGTAACTTACAATATTTTTATTTTTCTCTATTGTATTACTAATAAATAAGATACTAATATATATCTAAATATACTAGATATAATTATTAGCTACTCATATAAATACTATAAGTTTTATATCTATTTTTCTATAGGTTTTATATAATTTTTTAATAGTATGTTATTATATAAATAAATTTATTTAAGTTTATTCTTTAACTTTAACTTTTATATTTAGAAGCTAATAGTAATTCTTTTTGTAGTTTATTTTTATATTAAGGTAAGTAATTATAATTCTTATAAACTTTATTAAACTTATAATCTCTAGTAATATTATAGATAAACGTATTTAAAAATACTTAAGTGTTCTTTAATTCTTTAATAAAACTCTAAGCTTCAACCGTGCTAAACTCCTCGCTGAAACCACGCCTACGAAGTAGATAAACTCGCTTAAAAGCTTTTCCGACTACGCGGACTGACGGGTACTGGTCGGTTCATGAATGTTTCTTTTTCATCACAAGCACGCTGGGCCTGCCTTTCTTCGTACTCCCTTGAAGCATCTTTGATGTCTTGGATCTGTGCCTGAGAATAAGTGATTAGGTTTTGTTCTACCTTAGATGTTTTTCAGGTTGCATAGACTGGACATACTTTCGTCAGGGGAGGACCAGCCGTGGTGACAAGAAAGCCATCTCGACCCTATCGATCAAATTAGTTTGTTTATCCAAGACCTAGGTTCAAACGGCTTACTTGGTGTGTGAACGGTCTAACTATTGCATCAGGACCGCAATGGTACCGGATTTCGCCTTGGATGACCGCTCTAGAGATACCATATCCAGGGACGAAATAGCTATTGAGCGAAGTAGCCATGCCAGGCATCATGGATCAAGAGCTGGGCGTATTGGTTGACAAATAGCAGCGCTAGATGCCAGGATTCGTATCGGGCGTACAGTACCAGCCTGTAGAAGATGCAGTCGCTTGTTCAGAAGGTGGCCTACCAACCTCCGAATCGGGGCTGCTCTTTAAATATCAAGGAAGCCGAGTCTTGGATTTCGCAAATGAGTCGCGAGACTGCGAGATCCATTGACCTATGGCTGCCGAAGATGTCCAAAGGAGGCGGCTGCTACATCCCACGTACTCCAGTTGGGCACCTTGACGCCTCACTTTTATCCGCCTTGCCCGACGCCTCCAACCATTGTCCAACCAACTCCGACGACCAACACTTGGGCTCACTGTTGTGAATTTGTTGCCTTACGTTGTACCCGGGTTGCCTTACGATGGCTCCTTGTACTACATATGTTGCTGGCCACATCATTGCTGCGTTGTCCTTACTGCTGCAGAACAGAACATTAAAAAGGATGTTGCCACCGCAAATCTCGGTCGATGTCTCCGCCTGCTGCACCTCATCTGCGGTGTTTGCTGTTCGAACCTCGTGCCATCAAAATCCAATTCTCCTTTCCCTACCTTCAAGCCTCAGTATTGACGATATCCTGCCAGGGATTTTATGTTGGTAATGATGATTGTTCAACCGAGATTGCACGATAGGAACGTGCCGCAAAAGATGGATAGCAGCTCCTCAATGGCTTGAGAAATCCTCGTCAGTGTTGGCTGAAACCTGGCCGTTGTTCGATAATGGCGGTGGGCCAGATGTAATGTTTCGCCTTTCCCTTTTTTTCTTTTGCTTTCACTTAACTCGATCCATATCACCAGTTGCATAGATGGAACGGGTAGCCTTTCCCTACTCACTCTGCCATAGGACAGCCGCGCACCTGTCAGCAAAATCCGGCTTAGCTGCATATCCACGCCGCAGGTCCACAAAGACAAACCATGACCCCTCCACGGATCTTGGCCAGGCCCCCAAGTCACCGCTGTTGCGGATCACAGCAACCATGGGACTTTTGGTGGCCAATATTGACAGCGAACTGCTACTTTTCCTGTCAAATTACACCCAGTTGGCACACAGAAAGGATGGTCACTCAACGATGGAGCTGCTGCCTAGATCAACCTCTTCAGATGCAGCAAATTAGAGTTTTGACTCTGTGGCACCTAGCCCGATTGCCATTCAAACGTGAAACCACGGAAATGGTAGTGGAGCATTACGATGCATCTTTCCAGAAGATGTTTACTGGACGCTAAACCGGTGGACTGTGCCTCTGTTCACTTCTAGTCTGACGAAGAGTCGCGTGGCTGCTTGAGAATTGCAACGGAGAAGTCTATTCGTAACAGCTCTTACTGGTGGAAATTATGGCTTGTTCTTCGTAAGCCTCATTTTCACTGACGATCAACAACTCACCCTCCAGGATCTTTGCGCGTCTTTATCGCAATGGACGCCCTGATTTCTTTCCCCCTGCAAATGTGACTGTTGGTCGACGGATTCAACACATGACCGCACAGCATTCATAACTCGCATCATACGAGGAACGAAATCGATGTCATTCAACTTTCCTAGCCAAGCCACCAAAGCAGATGAAACTCTCGAATCCCTGGTAGTTGCAGATGTGTTGCTAGCATAAAAAAGGACCGATAACAACTTCGAGGGTATACTAAAGTCGTTGACCCTATATAGGTACCTATATATGAGCTGAGAAATATGTGGTAATTAAGAAGAATGTTCCATATGTTCAATGTTAGGAATGTTTAATAGTCTTCAGATATGGAAGTCACTGTTGCGCTTCAGACGCTATTTTACATCGCCGATGTATTGTCAGTGTTGCGTCGGAGACAGGGCCCCAGAAGTCTACCCTAACGTGCATCCGTTGAATCTGATACGCCAATGAGGTATTACGCCATTTATTAAACCTAGAACTGCTTTACCCATACATACTTGAGCCTCTCTTGTCTCTTACCTACTAGCCCTGGGGCATCCGTTCAGTGAACATCCAGACTAGTAGACCAACGGGATATGTCCATAAAAATTACAAAACCCAGAAGATTTACATTGTCTTTGGCCACAAATATCCTCTTTTATTTTCGTGATGTATGCATATCATTGCTTCATGGGAATCGTATGTATCTATCTAGCCCGGCATGACCCCCGCCGGCGCCTTAAATGTGAGCTGCCCAGCAGCTGTGAATAACAGACCCTGATGTTGTCTTAGTACACTTCACTAAAGCCCTGCCGGCTTTTCAGCTTTGCTTCTTCTACTCGTTCATCCCCTTCTTCCCCGATCTCCTCTCCACCACTAGAGCCCATCCCTTCATCATCATCATCGTCCGCCTCGTCATCGCCACCACTATCTCCATCACCTAAAGCATCGGCCCTTGCTCCTGATCCCATACCGCTTTCCTCTTTCCAAGTACGCTCATCCCGGGTTCTGCGCTTGAACCTTGTCTTACTAGCGGCGAGGGCTGAGTGAGGCCTTGGCACAGGTCCAAATTTAGCAGCCATTCCAGCAGGAAAGTAATCGCTGTCATCCGAAAACCCTTCAGCTGGGGCAACGACACTGGAGCAGGAGCCTCCGAAATCTCGGCCGGGATGGAGATGATACTTAAACGGAATATGGGATGCGTGAGGCGTAGAGGGACGGTGGAAACCTTCGCCTGCGGATGTAATATGTAGACCAGGGGTTTCGACGTCCGATATAGTTTCTGTTGCTTGAGACTGTCCACTCTGATCCTGTTCTCTTGAGACCTCGCTGGGAGCATCAGTATCCGCAGGGTGATCGGACTTCTTATTCGTTTCATTTTGAACAGCTGGCCCAGGAAGAGGAGCAAAATCCTGGGTGTTTTGGCGACGGGTTCGGCGGGGATAGTTGACTTGATCATGATTGCAGCCATTTGAACAGCCACCCCATCGGCGTACTGGTATCGTAGGAGAGGCAGCGAAGGGGGGTGGTGGCCCGGTCATACTTATAGCAGTAGAACCATTGGTAGCAGTTGTGCGACGTTTGAGGTCTGACCAAGTCCGCAGCTGGTTTTGCAAGATATATTTACCGTTGTCAGGGTTCTGCTTCATGATGATAAACTCGCAATGATTTACATTACGCAAGTCCTCGAAATACTCGACGGACCAATGGTACCTGCCACGGGGTAAGAGGGGCACACGAAGCCTTTGGGCGGCAAGACAACGTACCATTTCATGAGGAAAACCCTAGTCATTAGGCCGTGCGTCACCAGCACGCAGACGCTAGGAAAGTCCTCCTCACCAAATAGTCTCCACATGCTTTCGTTGAAGCCGCTGATTCTGTCATAGGCGTCTGCCGCACTTTCGCCGTTGGGGATGCGGTAGAAGAAGTGGCCGTAGTCGGCGCGCTCCTGCCACATCCTCTCCATTTCCGCCGAGCATGGCTGGAAGTTGCCAAAATCCTGCTCTCGCAGGCGGGGTTCTTCAAAGACCTTGATGTGGTGGCGCGGGAAGGGGGACGGCGTGGGGGAATCAGAGGTTAGCGAGCGCAGGATGCCCTCAGTCGTCTCGCGAGTGCGGCGGTAGGGAGAGGTGAAAAACTGGAGAGTGTCGTCGGGCCTGAGCATGGTGCGGAGGCGGCGACCGGCCTCTTCAGCCTGGAGCCATCCCTCGGCGGTGAGCTTGACGCGGTGGTCGGGGATGAACTGGTGTATATCGCGATTCCTATTTCCCTCAGACTGGGCGTGGCGGATCAGGATGATCATCTGGGAGAGGTCAGTCGAGGCGGCGCGGGCGCAGGAGAGAATCAAGAGCACTTGCCCGTGGCTTGCCCATGTTGAAGGTTGCTGGCTTGCGAAAGAGCGCCGCAGCCCCTCAAACGTGATGCGCTTGCGGCGTGTTTGTTCTGCCGCCCGTAGCCCCGCGCCTCAACACCAACTCTGCGTATCACCATCCTCCAATTACCAACACCATGTCGGAGCCCATCCCCGAGTCCGTTCCCACCAGTGCCGACCCGCGCAGTCAGCGCCCGACCAAGAAACGCGCCTTGACCCCCGCCTCCGCCCAGGCAAACCAAGTCGACGCCCTTTTCGCAAACCCCGACAGGGAAATTCAACTCCCCTCGGGCCCCAAGGCGAAATCCCTTGCACCACCCCCCGAAATTGTTGCCAACGTCCAAGGCTCCTCCGCAGGCGCCGGCTCTGGAGAATTCCATGTCTACAAGGCTTCGCGACGCCGGGAGTATGAGCGGCTGAGGCTGATGGACGAAGAGACAAAGAAGGAAGAGCAGAACAAGGAATTTCAGGCGAAGCGTGAGGAGATGAGGAAGAAAGATGAGGCGAAGACGAACAAAAACAAGGCGCGCAGAGAAAAGGCCAAGGCGAGGAAAGGAAAGAAAGATGAGAAGATGGAAGGCATCGCCTCTACCGGCCAGGATGGCGCAAGCCAAACTCTGAAGAAATTGGGCCCCAACAAGGCCCTGGAGCAGAAGGAGGATGACCACCAAGAAGGGCGCACCGCCAATGGCAATGCTGATGCGAACAACCTGGAAGAGATTGGTATTGTCATCCACGACGAGGACTGATTGTGCCGTTCCGGAATGACGTCGCCTTTAAACCTTCCCGCCTTGCGCTGTTACTCATGGAAGCTGGAAGCTATGTGCCGGCCTAGTCAATAAAACCCCAAAGCTATCCCCACCAGTTCGCTCTACCGACGAGGGAGCTGCTTGAATGTCATACAGTCTGACAAAGCTCGAATGCGTGATTGGCTATGGTAAACGATGAAGACACGGGAGTGGCCAACCATCCATATTCGACCGGCCTCCTGCCTATGCACAAGACTGCAGCTATTGCTCCACGCAAGGTTTTGAGGAGAGGAAACAACCGGAAGATAATTAATGCTGCTCTGTCACTTGTCTCTAGTCAACTGGGATCAGTATTATTATTCAGACTTGCTTGGTTGACGACCAGCAGCACTGTAAGTGTGCCTTTCGGCAGCCCTCAAGAATTCATATTATCCGTACGTATCAAAAAAAGAATCTTTTCCCAAGCATAGGCACTTGTTCGCACAGTTTTAAGTATCAACCGAATAGAAAAGCAGTTGCTTTGGTATGTGAACGCCTATCTTGCTGACCAAGTTTATTTTATTTTATTTTATTTTATTTTATTT
>NW_022983551.1:316299-332668 GCF_010093885.1 Aplosporella prunicola CBS 121167
TTTATTTATTTATTTATTTATTTATTTATTTATTTATTTTTTTAAAAAAAAAACAAAAAAACAAAAAAACACAGATTAACGCATGTAACTGTCCTTGACCTGCGCTACTCCGTACATGGTATACTATACATGTGTTGACTACCTGTCGTCTACAATCATAACTATCGTCTTCGTTGTCCTTACACATGGCGATACACATCAAATCGCACTCATAAATGTGCCAAGCTATCTGACAGAATTACTACATTACTTCTTTGATAAGTTCTCCAATAAAAGTTTCGTCCCCCCCCCACTTTCACTTAAAACTAGGGGTTTGGAAGTATTGGTTTACTATCAGGTTAGCTGTCTTTATTTGATCAATGTAAGATTATTACAATATGTTCTTGCCGCAACTGATAAGGCTGGGGTTTCCCTGTATCTATATCTTTTTTATGAAACCCGGAACCGAACACTAAACTAAAAAAAAAGACATTAATTACATAGAAAATCCGGGCGGCAACAACGAATTATGATTTGGATAGCTATTTAGCGTTAATCCTTGTCTGGACTTCGTAACGTCCGTCACCATCAAGCTAGATTCACGATTCACTACTTAACGAGATAACGATGCTTATACGGAGTAGAAATGAAATCAAGTTATTAATACTATATATACATTCCAAGGCCTTCTTACTCATATTCAAGAGACTAGGCTTGTAGCTAGATGAGGAGTACTCTATAGAGAGTTCTTGTATCATTTACTACTTCGCTGGACGGTGAATTTCTTTTGACAGTGATGGACGTTAAGTAGACATTGAGCTCGCAGCAAAGACTGTCTGTTCATCGACCAGTGACGTGTTTAGGCCATGCTGGGAGAAAACAATGCACCTATAGCAGGAGGCTGAACCCCCCAGAAACAATTTCGACAAATCTGGCCAGAGGTGTGTAGATTAACGATGGTCATACCGTATATACATCCGTCATTGTCAACCCTTCCTCCCTAAAGATCCATGCTTCCATCCTTTTCAACTAAGGGTGAACTCTCCACTCACCCCCTCAAACGATTTGATGGTACCACCTATGCTCTTCGCGTCTCCGTAATACCTGAAGCGGTACTTGCCAGCCTTCGAGTTCGCGTTCGTCTCCCACGTGAGCGTAACCTGGCTCGTAGCCAAGATAGTGCTGATCCTCTTCCACTCGAACACAAGCTCCCAATCCTTATCCTCAAGCACGCGTTCCCAGTCACCCGAGTCGTCGTTTTTCCGCTCAACCGCCGCATAAGTTCCTTCGAGACGGAGGTTGTTGCGCGGGTTAGCGCCGATGAAGGTTGCCTGCACAATATCACCTGCCGAGTATGAGGCATTGACATGGACATCAGTGACCACATCGCCGAAGCTCTTTCCGATACCGGCACTGTCTGCCACGACACCCGAGATGAAGTTCAGGCTGCGATTCCGGTTATCAGGCGGCGAGGGACCGGCGGGTGGTCCGCCGCTAGCGCTTGGCGACAGATACGGCAGGTAGGTCAGTGTGAGGTTGATGTAGGCCTGCAAAGTGTGCGGACCGTGGAGCGTCGACGCGCCTTCGTAGCGCTGCGCGCCATACTCTTCTTCCGTCGCAATGTAGTGTACGTAGCTGTTTCCTGGGGCACCGAGCACGACGATGGGCTGTGGGCTACCCTCAGATGAGAGCAGATCGGAAGACACAACTTCTTTGTGCAACGCCTCGCGCCAGCGCCGTCCAGACATGGTGGTCGCTTCACCGGGCGAGACGATGATGAAAAACTGTCCTACGCGCAGCACCTGAATGTCGACGATGTTTGCCGCCCAGGGATAGGGAAGCTTGCTCGCGCCAACATCCAAAAGAATCGGCTTCGGAGACTGGCATTTCTTCTGTGCGGCAGACGGTATATGGATGAGGCTACCGACAGCATTCCAGAACGGGTTGTCAGGTGAGTCGGAATCGCCTTGCGTGAAGTCAAAGGCGCCAGGTCCGTCTGTCGTACCGGCGGCAAACGAGTTGCCCATGGCGGCAGAGCAGGTAGAGACGTAGCTGCCGTTAGAGAGGGGAAAACTGTAGTCGGAGAAGTCGACAAACGAATGCAGAGACTTGATGGATCCAGATATGCTCGTGCCACCGGACGTCAATGAATCATAAATCTCTTTGGCACCAGCATACTGACGGCGACCGATCTCATAGCAACTTTTGGCTCCTCCATCATTCAAGCCGAAGTACGGACCTCTGCCATGGCATGGCTGGCTCTTACCACCACAGGTACTGTTCTCAAGTGAGCATTTCTGGTTGCTGCCGTCCTCGCACCAAGCATCGTTGACGTTTGGGCTAGTGTCGCCAACATTGGTCTGCGAGAATCCAGCCACGAAGCCTTCAGCAGCATTGGAGCTGGTTGCCATATCCTGCTCAAACAGGTATGCAGCCACACCCTTGTTGTCACCGGTAATGAGAGTCTGGTTTCCAAGCAAAGACGTGCCATGGACAGCAAACCATGTCAAGACACCAATGTCTTTCCCGTCGCTGTCACGCTGGAAACGAAGAAGTGTCATGGTTTTGTCGACGCTGTCAGTGTAGCGCGCGCGCTCTTTCTCGGGATTGTGGAGGTAGGCCCACAGGCTGCGGTTGATGTTGGCATCCTGAATGGTGGTAGTACCGACACTGAGACTTCCAGTGGTAAGGTTCTCGTGCGCACGTTTGATGGACAAAAGCGTTCCGTCTACGATGGCCTGGTAGCTCTGTTTAGAGAAGCCCAGACTGGTGATTTGCGGCAAGAGGTAGTTCAACCAGGCTCCAGGTCCGGAGTGGCTGTGCGTGCCCACAACGGCAACGTTGGAGTGGCTGTACATGGCGTAATCATCGCCCAAGCTCGCAAGGCCTTCCAGTATACCATTACGGATGGCCGTGTCGCCAGACTGGGTGTCCAGGATAAGATACAAGAAGCGCTCGTCGGGCTTGTCAACATCGCCAATGACAAAGGCGCGCGAATAGATGCGCTGGCGGAGGCCGGACCCGATTTGGCTCGTGTTGGCATAGCCCATCATGTTGAGCTCCACCACCGGGCTAGCTTGCGCATCAGCATGACTTGTTCGGGCAGAGCAACAAGTTCGAAACAGCCGCTTACCCAGTGATGTCCGCCTTGCCCACGCCGATCAAGTACCGGTCTCCGGCCTCAGCGGCAGCTTGATGAGTCGCGTCCTTGACACCCAGCTGCGTCTGCATGTCGCCATGGCTTCTCCACGCGCTGCCATCTTGCTGCCAGCGCCAGAAATCGACTTGGGGCAGGCCGAAATAGGCGAGGAGTTGGGTGAGAAAAAGCAAAGCAACCGTGGCGCCAGCCAAGGCAACGGCTATGTGAGAGCGAGCCATGAGCGTTGTCGGAGGCGAAAGAGGGCAAGAGGGGAACGGGATGGCGACGGGGAAGGGCGTACAAACGGGCGCGTGCCCGGAAAGGCTTTAAAAGCTAGCGGCGGCGAACGCATACTACATTATAGTAATCTACCTATGTATGTGCTATGATTGTGTAGTGACGGATGTAGAGATGTCGTCCGTCCGGGTTGCAGGCCCGTGGAGGAGATGCAGGAACGGCGGCGAGTTGTCCACGAATACAAGACGCTCTCCACCCGCCGCTTCTCCACATGGTCATTTATTTCCTTGGCCGCGCGCGCGCCGGCCCGAGTCGCCAGGAAACCCACATCTCGCGTCGCGCTCTTTACCTCGCTCTCTCCACCCACCCTAGGTCGTCTCGCCTGCAATCCACCCAACAAGTCCACGATGCCATTGATCCTTGAGTCGCACGACTCTCTTCCATGTGACTCCTTCCCCCTCCCCCCACTCCACTCCGAACCCACCTGGGCCACGCAACTGACCCCCCACCCGCCAGATATCGACGCGGCCCTCACGCCCGCCGCCCACGCCGCTGCCTCCGCCCTCATCGCCGCCGACCTTGACCCCGCCGCCGCCACGCAAGCCCTCCACCCCAGCATCCCCGCTTCGTATGCGCCGCGCTTCTCGCCCGCCCTCGAGACTGAGCACGCCCGCCTCGCTGCCGCCGCGCCCAAGGAACCCGGCACCGGCGTCGACCTCGCCCGCTACGAGGCCCTCGACGCGCCGCCCGACAACGACGCGGCCGCCTGGCGCGCCCTGCTGCAGCGCGCCTACACCAGCTCCGCGCACCTGGACGCCCGCGCCGCCAACCTCGCCCTGCTCGAGCGCTATGGCAAGAATGCCTGGCTCGTTGCCAACTCCCAACTCGAGGACATTCTGCGCGCCCTTGAGGCCGACCTCGCGCGCGCCAAGCTCGAAGTCGAAGCCATTGAGACTGCGCGGCGGTCCGCGCAGGGCGGTGTCGCGGCTGAGCTAGGCTTGCTGGACGAGGCGTGGCGGAACGGCGTCGCGAGGGTCATTGAGACTGAGGCTGCGGCCGAGGGTCTACGCCGGCAGACTCTGGAGCGCCAAAGAGAAATGGCGGCGTGAGTTGAGGGAAAAAGGCATATTGCTGACGACCACGCATGCAATGGATGAAATTAATTTCAGACGATATAAAAAAGAGCTTCCCTAATAACGGAACCTGGAATTGGTATGGCAGTGGCGTTCATGGGCGTTCTTTGATAGGCGTCTCGTGATACCTTGAACAGAGCTTCGCTGTGTCTGTACCACGCACGACCCAGAAGGAGGTATAGAGGAAAGGCGCATGCCGGACAATGGCAGCGCGAGGAGCACAGCACACGCAGTGTCCCGTCTGCACTGCATGTGCCCGAAAAAAATAACAAAATAAAAAAATTCAGGGAGCATGCAATAGCAACACAGTTGGCTGGTATCTAGATACTCCTAGCAGTGGTCAACAGTGCCGCAAACGACATAATAGATTCAAATTTAAACAACAATAGCCGACCCAAACATTGTCATCCAATGAACTTGTTTCATATGTACGTGTGAAGGCAATCATTAACAAAGACACCGTCCGCGATTCCACATCACCAAGCCAAGCCCATCACATCGGAAGCAAACACCACCAAAGCACAAAGCATGCAGTGACCGCAAATCCGAGCAAAGGGCAAAGGCAGGCTACTTTGGCCAGCACACTTAAGTAAGTAAGTAGGTAGAATAGTAGTGTGCGTGCGCGAGTGAAGGCCGTCTTGCGGCTTCGCGAGCGGGGTAGAGAAAACTAAGGAAATCGAGGAAGGGAAGTAGTAAGGTAGTTAAGACGGCGGCAGCGGCAGCAATAGTAGTAGTGGCGGCAGCGGCAGTACCAACGACGATAAAAGCGACAGCGACGACAAGCGGGGAAGAACGCCGTACAGGGATAAAAAAACAAAAGAGGAAAAAAAAAAAAATGAGAAAAACGCGCAATACCAAAAGTCACACCGAATCCTCCCGTCCAGCCGACCAACCATCCAGCCATCCAGCCATCCCCGAGTGTAGTCGTCCGGAAGTGTAGTCAGATCAGTCGTCCGTCCTTAACCTAGCCGAATGCCTAATAGTGATTCACCATCCGATTCCGACCAGCCTTTGCTCCTCCATACTCCTTCTTTTTTGCCCTGGAGACCAAGCTACACGCCCCCAAGGTGTGGATGTGTGCGCGTGCGCGTGGCGCAAGCGCGTGCCGAGACAATGAATACCGAGCAAGTAAGCCGTACCAAATACCAATTCCGTCGCTATGAGTGATGTTCCGCCTGAAGTAACAACCGTGGCTTGAGTGTGAGGCGATTGAGAGCAGAAAAGCTCTCTTGCCAACGACAAGGCGTTGCTTACGCAACGGAAGCCGTGTCTGGCTCCATTTGCTCAGCCAGCGGATCCGAGTCGTCGGTGAGGGGCAGCTTGCTCGGGTCGTTCCGCCTCATGATGCCTTCGACGGGGCCCAACAGCCTCTGGAAACCATCCTTGCCCAGAGTTGCAAGCTTGACTTCGGTGTTGCTGATGACTGAGGCAGCGCGAGGTGCGTCGTTGAGCAGAGCCAGCTCGCCAAAGTAGTCACCCTTCCTGTAGCGCTTGACGCTCTTCTCGATGCCACGCTTGTAGACCTCTGCCTCACCCGACTCGAGGATGAAGAACGACTCGCCGACGTCGCCCTCGCGTATGATGGTTGTACCGGAAGGATACTTGCGCGTCTCGAGCGCGTCGGCAATCTTGGATCGCTCGTAGGGCGTCAGGCTCACCAGTAGGGGCACTTCTTCCAGGAAACCCTCGTACATGCGGCGGCGTTGGAACGCGCTGTCCATTAGGATGCGGCGGAAGGTGACGCGGTCAAGAGCCCACAGAGTTGATGGCTCGGTCGAGGTGACGGTTGCGGCACGCGGCGCGTTGTACATGAGTGCGAGCTCACCAAAGGAGCTGCCAGGGCCCACGCTCGTGACCTTGTTGCCTGCGCCGTCCGGACCAGCTTCCAGCTTGCCGGACTGGTTCACGTAAATGTCAAAGGCGCCGCTTTCGACAACGTAAAAGTAGTCGCCGACATCGCCTTGCGTGATGACCTTGATGCCCTTTGTCGGGATGGGCTTCTCCTGCAACGCTCCGAGCACCAGTGCCGATTGTTCGTCATCAAGATGAGAGAAGAGGAAGTTGCTGGCGACAGCGGCCTTGAGGCGGGCCTGCTGGTCGGCCGTCTTGGGGTGGTAGGGCGGCGACCAGTTCTCGTGGATGGCGGACGTGGGGTTGAGCGACTCTGCGGAGACGGAGGTGCGACGACCCATGTTGTAGTTGCTGGGGAAGCTCTGCGTATCCATTGCGTGCATGGCGGCGAAGCCGCTTGAGGCGGTCGGGGCCGAGCGCGAGGGGTTGAAGCCGCCGAAGCCGCCAAAGACACCGCTGGAGCCGTCGAGAGCTGCGGAGAAGGCGCTGCTGCTGTTGTGGGCGGACATGAGCGAGCTGGGGAAGGATGATGCGGTGGGCGAGGCGAGAAGATCGTTTTCGTCCTCCTCCTCAAGGCTCTGCATGCCCAGAGGGGTGCTGGGCTTGCTCGAGGGCGAGGTACCAAAGGGATTGCTGCCGGGGAAGTTTGTCCCTGGCATCAAGCCGCCCGGGCGTTCTGAGGAATGCTGCTGGGTCAGCAGGAACTCGGCGCGCTGCGACTCGAGGCGGCGGAGGAAGAAGTTGGCGCAAAACTGCAGCACGTCCTGAGGCTGGTGCTTGAGGACCTCGCGATTGAGGGCGTTGATTTCGTTGGAGTAGTCGGGTGGTAACGCCATTGGAAGCGTCGGGAGCCGGTTGGGCGGGCTGCGTTTTAGAGGGCGAGAGGGGTCGCTCGCTGCTGCTGCTGCTGGGGCCAGGGTTGAGGTGGTGCGAATGGGCTTTGACGTAACGGAGGTAACTTTGCGGCCGGCCTGGTCCGAGGAGCGCCCGATGCAAGATGCAGGCGAAGAATGCAGGTGGGGGAGGGTGATGGGTGGGTGTGGTTGTGAGGGTGAGTGAGAGAGGAGGAGGGAGCGAAAGAAGAGGAAGAAGAAGAGAGAGAGAGCGAAGACACAATGAACTCAGGAAGCTTCGGGCATGGGAAGGATGGGCGCGATGGACAAAAGCAGCGAGGCCAGGGCAGCAGCGATCAGACGGTGAGCCGGGGGGGAAGGGCAGCTAAAGGGTGCGGCGAGATGAGCGCTGATTCAACTCTCTCAGCCAGGCGGGGGCGTTCGTCGCAAGCGCTTCTGGCCGCCTTCTCGAAGAGCCCGTCGAACAACTTTATCACGCTGCACGACAGCAAATCCTCAGCCATGTGCCTGCGCCTGCCCCTGCCCGCCTCCTGAACCTCCGCCCGGACGCCGCTAGCATCATAGCTTCGACGCAGCCTTGCAGCCACCCGGCTGCCCTCCTGACGCGCCGCCTCCTTTCGGTCGAAGCCTGAGGGCCGATCGTCATCCGCAACCGGCTCGTTTCACCTCGCTTGACCTTTCCCGAGCCCTTCCGCCTTCCGCCTTCCGTCCAGCCAAGCAGCAACCCTCGAGCTCGAGCAGTATGCTTGCAACACTTGGAGATCCGCCGCCGCCGCCTTGGCTCCCTTGGGTTGTTTTTCTTTTTTTGTGCACCTTGAGGGAACCACCACCACAGGTAGCCGTGGCGTTGAACCATTCATTCTTCTTCTTCTTCTTCTTCTTCTTCTTCTTCTTCTTCTTTTTCTTCTCTTTCTCCTTCTCCCTCAACTAACTTCTTCTTTGCCTTCTTTTGCCCATTCTTCTGCCTAACCACCATCACATCTTGGTTGTACAGAGCTCATTCGGCAGCAACCCAAATCGACCCATATCCACAGCTAGCGCAACACGGCCCAGCAATTTACTCGTACATAGGAGTACAGCTAGACAGTTACTCCGACTCCTACCTGCTTGCTCCTCATCTCCACAGCCACAAGCATTGTTACCTACAGCAGCCCCAAGCCACTCCTTTGCTACACGACACATACTCAGCCTCAACCTAACACAACAAAGTGCTCATTGCTCCAAGACATCCCGTCACGGCCGGAGACAACGCGACCAACGCCTCTGCACGCCAATCTAGACTCAATGGACTTCCAACTGTAGCTGGGGTTTGCCTGATCCACTTCCACCACTCAGCCGTGGGTCATTATGCAGCAAAGATCCAAGAAAGGACCGTCATGTCCCTTATGTTTCTGATACAACTAACTGAGTAGGCAGCCCCCATTGTCTACTTGACAACAAGTCGCAGTCAGGCACACCCAACTGTGTACCATTAATAAACAGCTGACGCAGAATACTAAATTTGAGTGTTCCAACACTGCACGGCTCTGATAGGCAGGCATGCAAACGAGCTATCAAGAGCATTTCACTTCGCTTCTCTCCACACATGCACTTGCCGAAGCCCTTTGCAGATACCATAATGCAATCTTTTGCACGTCATGTTTTGATCAGCGAGCGCAGCGAACGCCATGCTGGCCGTCGATCGTCTTCGGCAGTATGATAGTCACTTGGGTTTGAACTGTCCCCGAGTCGCACTACGCGGGGGAAGATGTGCGTGGGGTGCATCGCCAATGACGTATGAATGCTTGACGAGTCTCCACTGACCCCTTTAGTGTAGATCTTCTTATCCCGAGCGTCACAGAAAATTTCCTCGGGGCAGGCACCAATGGGTCGCGACTCTTCGAATCCATAGAGGAGAAAACCTCTTGCCAGAGCAGCTTGGTGCGTATGACAGACAAATTCATGCTTGCGCACTGAAATCTCAGGCGCCACGTCAACCTACAGGCCGTCTGCTTGACCAGCGAATATTGCAGGAAGGCAGGTTCGTGACTCGGAACCTCGGCAGAAATAATCTTGAGAAACAAATTATTTCATGTTTCAAGCAACCAGAGCCACCATCGTGCCCGCAGCTATTTCTAAAACCTCCCCCTGTATGCACTGTTCAGAACACCGTCTCGCCACACTCCTTTCAGATTTAGCGTCGCATCAATATCGTCCAGTGGGTTTCCTTCTACCAGGATTAAATCAGCCTTACGCCCCTCCCTGATAAGTCCTCTATCTGGGAATCCGAATTTCTTGGCAGTCAAGCTCGTAGCTGAGCGCAGGGCCTCCTGTGGTGTGAAGCCGCATTTGTTCACGAGCAAAAATAGCTCGTGATGGGTGGAGAGACCGAAGGCAGTGCCAGGAAGAGGACCGGCGGCGTCAGAGCCACTGTACGAGTGTCAATTTGCAAATTCTAAGCCTCCGCGGAACGGTAAGTGCTCGGTCGAGCAGTCTTTAATCTTTCACTTTTCCATAGAGTCATCGAAATTCTTGAAGGATGCCCTGTCGCACTTACCAGATGATGTCCACTCCCGCTTCCTTCAGCACCCTCACACTTTCATATGCAAATTCCACTCTGCTTCCTTCCGCCTTCATATTGGCACATTGGCACATTTTCTCTTTTTGTCCCTTGTCCAGCAAACGCTCCACTCTTGGATCGTTGGCAAAACGTTCCTGCAGCTCCCTCCCCTCCCCCGTTATGGTGCCCATGGTCGCTAGCGTCGGATTAAGCCACGCACCGGTACGCTGATATGCCGCAACGAGTTCGGGTGTAGGAGACTGGTCGCAAAAGGTATGAGTGAGCCCGTCGATCCCGGTCGACAGCACGGCCAGCGTGTCAGACAGCGATGTGGCGTGCGCAACAACGACGCGGCCGAGCTTGTGAGCGGCATCGACAACGGCGCGCTGCAACTCGACCGTCGGCTGCGGTACGCTAAGCCCTAGAGCCACACCGGACTCATGCATCAGCTTGACGTAGTCGCCGCCTTGGGCGGCGTGCGAGGCTACGAACGCAGCGGCTGACGCCGGCGTGTTTAGTTTGGGCCATGTCGATATATCGGCCAGTGTCTAGTTCCGTTAGCAACATTCGACGCCTAGCAAGCCCAATCACACGCCTCTCCGTGACCCACGCAAACACACTGCCCCCGCAGATTCACTTACCTCCTCACTTCGATTCTTCAGCGTAACGATCGCCTCCGGCCAGCCGCCCTCAATAGTCGCCGCCAGCCCCGCGGCCTTGTAATCCGCGACGTCGAGATCCCGGGCCGCGATTTCCTTGAGTTGGCGCACACGCGGGAACTCATTATGCATGTCTAGCACCGTCGTCACGCCAAAACGCAACGCCTGCGCGATGGCGTCTGGGATGTCTCTGTGGGCGTGGATGTGCGCATCTATGAGGCCAGGGAGTAGCGTATGCCCCGGGAGGGAGCGCGTGGGGACGACAGCAGCTACTGAGGAATATATGGGAGGAGCGCCTGCACCCAAGGCCCAGATCAACCCGTCCACGACGTAAACGTAGCCGTGCTCGATGACGTTCTCGCCAGTAAAAAGGCGAATGTCGGTTAGGACGAAGGTGCTGCTGGCGTCCATGGCTGTTGTCATATTTTTTGGTACTGTCTATCTGCGCCGTCGCAGGTTTCTTCAATCGGGCGATGTCCTGGCGTTACATACGGTTTAGAGCGGGGGCAACCGGGTACACGGCTTTTATATGCCGGCATCGTCAGTATGGTCACGCATATGAGCGTCACGTTGCACGGCCGCCCTGGGCTAAGGTGGAGAGCCGACGGGAGGCAGGTGCTCGCTTTCTTACATTCTCCGCTGGGCCACCCGCGGCGCGCTCCCCGCATTGCGGGGAGGGAGGAGCTGCGCGTGGGGTCGGGATCGGGCACAGGCTGGATGGGGGCCTTGGGGGTCCCACAACGTCGGCGCGTCCCGACCCGCCCGCTAGGTAACTTCCTTCCGGTTGCGCCGACGCCGCGCGGCCTGACGGAGACGCATTGGTAAATAGTCCTTTGAGTGCTTGATAAGTGGAGCGGAGCTGGTGTGCGTATGGATGTGGTACTGGGATTTTGAGTGTTGGGTGCGCGTCTGCGCTGCCTTGGCCTACTCTAGCTGCCTTGCTTGCGGTTATATTTAAGTTTCCGGAGCTAAATTTACCTCAGTTTAAGCCTTGTCCTGCCAAAGATCACTGAATATTGGCAACTGATTGCGATATGTTTCTGGTTACTACGACCTCTCAAATCGTTTGTTTCGTTGCTGTTAAGCTCAAGTTCCTAGCCCTTGTCCTGGTCGTTAAAGTAGGCTCTGAAAAACACAAGTCCTCTTTCTAGGTTCAACTAGTGATGTCCAACTACAAAGGACTATTTTAGTCTAATTATTGGGAACTGGCGATTGCTGGTAATTTGCTAATAAGAGAACGCGTCAATTCCAGCGTAAAAGAGTGTGATGCATTAAATGGGTTTCCTTGAGGCTGTTGCAATCTTATCAACAATGCATACCTCTTTTGAGTACAAATTTATTCTTTAGATAGGCAAACAATTAGTTTTTTTTCTTAAGGAATTAACCACAAGATTTTGTTTTCCCTATATGTTATTGGTTTGTTTGTTCTATATCTTTCTATGCCCAGCTGCCGTTACTGCCTATTGATACTCTAATCCGATAACCCCTGACTGTAGAGGCGGGCAAATTAACAAAGGGCGGATGGGCAACTGTAAGGTTGCAGTACCGGGTGTAAATTCTCTATAGTGGGAAATAAGTGTTTGCACACCTATGCGGTTTGGGCACGATGCCATTCGAAGAAGATGTTTTTTGTAAATATACTTCGACTGCGCTGAGCTGCTACCCGAGTTAGCCTGGTAGGTTATAAATGGATTGTTGTGTTGTAAGCTCTGCTAGACCTTATATATAGTAGCAGTAATCTCTACTTCTCGGAGAGGCTTGCTCGGCTTTTAGATAAAAATGAGTATCAACGTATATCTTAGTCGTGAGTTGCTGCTATGAGACAGGGGTGCGGTCAACAATAGCCAACCTTTTATAATAAAATCAAGCACCATGTAAGGTTACGGTGTATAGTTTTTCACTGAAGCAGTATGGTGGCTACCTTGACTATGCCTAACTGAAACAAGGGTTGAAGTGATAGGACCTTGAAAAGAAAGCAAATAAATGCATGTTGATTATGAGCAAACGGACTTGGGAATCAGACTTAAGCGGAAAAGGAAATCGAATACAAACGGACACAAAGGCCGACATCTACAGGCCCTAGGCTTCAGCCTATTCCAAAATTGCATGCCCTAGGGCTAAAAGAGAAATAAACAAAACTGAGACGTAGCTCTTTAGCTCTGCACGAGCCTCTATACTTTGTTGAGGGATTTTTCGCAAGTTCGCCGTCTATTCATTCCCAACTCTTCCCTCCGAATTACTCTTTATATTCGCCTATGCCTGAAATCATTCAAACACTGCATTATTTTAGCGACCTGCCATCAAGTATCAGTATATGAAGCCATGGCTCATGTTCTGAGCCGAACACGGGCGACGACTTCGATATCACAACCATCTTTCCACCATTCACTCTTCTTTCAAAAGAGAACGTCATAATCATCAAAAGGAATCTCGGCAGCTATCCGGACAGGATCCGCTACGCCGTTAAATCATGGCCTCTGAATTTCAAACCCGACGGTACACTATTTGAGAAGCAGCCAGAAGCGCAGAAACTAAAACTGAGTGTACGGGAATAATTTCAAAATTTTGGCGACGAGCACACTCATTTAGGCTCTGTTGGGGCTAACTTTTCTAGATACAAACGACGCTCTCTTTCCAGATGGCGCTGTTGACAGCGACTGGACTGAAATATTCAAAGAGGTATGTTCTTTTAAACATGCTGAATATCCTGAAACTGCTTCCATTCTAACACATGATGGCGTTTATAGGAAGAAGCTCAACTATGCCGCGACGCAAACCTCGATGTCAAGAGGGCTTTAGCCATGAACGTCCCTTCTGTTGTAGCTATTGAAAAGAAACAGAAAGACCAAGATAAACGTGTTGTCGACCTAGAAAATTACTCCCGGAAATCAGACGAGCGTATCGGAAGCCTTCTGAAGCAGATTAACAGTCTAAGGGACGAAGTCGAATCCAACTCAACGATCGCATTCGAAGCGATCGAATCGGCTACATACCAGAAAATGGTCCTGGACAAGTTTGATATGATAGGCGATGACAAGCAAGATCTTAACAACTTTCGAGGAGGTCAGGGGCGCGACATAAGGGCGTTACGTGTCAGAGCAAACGGCGTGCCATCGCTCAAGAGGAAGTTCGATGATCTCAAGAAGCAATGAACAAAGCTCAGGGTTGCTCGAGATCATGCAGGTTGATGGGTGTGATGGGCAAAGATCAATGATAGTATGTTATTATAGGAAATGAAGAACTGCAGTTTGGATTCTTCGCTGGTGGCAGGCTCTCGTTTGAATCTCTGTTATTTCTGGCAAACCGGATTAAATACTGAGAAAATTATGTATATATACGAGACTACATCTTCGGATTATGGGGATAAACTCTGAACTTTGTTCATTTGGCAGTAGAAAACTCTAGCTGGCCATATAAAAAGGCAGTGAAGCCTATGTACATCGCCCATGAGTTCACTGTTATGCACGATCGCAGGCTTTTAAGGTTTCAACAAACCTTGTACGAACAAGCGATAGTACGCCACCATAATTTCAAATATCATATATAAACATACAGTTGATTGTCAAAAAGCAACGTGCACTAGAGACTTGCGCTGCGGTATTTCTACCGGCACAAAGATCAAGATCTTATAACCCATATCATTCATTCACTCCCCCAGCCAGACCTATCCCTCCGCTCTCTCCACCTCACAAATCTCCCCAGCCAACCTCATCAAATCCGCATGTCCCGCACTTCCACAATCACTTCTTCAGTCACGGCTATGACATTAATTTCAGCCTACTACTCTGCTCCATCCACCGTGACAAACTGGCAGACACGTATCTAGACGCGATACCTGCGGATTTGCCGCCATGTCTATTCAGTGTTTGTTCACCGGGAGTGCCGGAGGCCAGGATGGTGCCCGGAAGGGCAGTGAGTATCATGACGTCACCACGTGTCGGCTTGCGCCAACAACGTCGCTTAAATTGGATTGGATCATTCCTAATAACATCAACAAGGCCACAATTTGTGTTCATATTAGGGCATCATGGGCTCGCGTGTGCTGTCGCAGGCACCGCGAAGCATAATTAGTGTCCAAACGAAGCAGGTACAAATACTCCTTTGGGTGTTGACATGGATTGCCCACGAGATGGAAAGCTTGTTTTACTCCGTATGAGCTTGGCGTATATTTATGTCACTTTTGTATACAAGAGTAAACATGTTGTAGTACGTTAATTTTTCTTTCATACTTCCCAGAGAACCATCTTCGGGGGCGGCAGCATGAGCGCCCTCACTGTCGGCTATCACCCCTGCTCACAATAGAAAAGGGGGCGCCTACGAAGCAAGTTCGATAGGCTGACAGACTGTCTGTGAGACGTTACACCACACAGCCGCACGATACAGGGGTAAGGTCTCAAAAGCGACCACTGACCCGCTTTTTGATATCAAATTAAAGATTTCCTTTTCTTCTGACTCTCATCCCCTGAATCACATCATCATGTTTTCTCCGTTGTTTAAAAGAGCTGGCTGCGGTGTAAGCCCAGTGTGCCACGGGCGTTGCTGTCTCTCCGAACTATGCTGCGGCACATGCTGCGATGGCACCGGGCAATTCTGCTGTGGTAAGAACAGCTGCTGTAGCAGCGACCAATTCTGCTGCGGCGATGGGCTGTGTTGCTCGTCCGAGGAATCCTGCGCCTTTTACCAAGACCTCTCGAACGAGACGCGCTCTATCTGCACGACCGGGACCGGAAGCCCAAACGCCACCATAACCCTCGACTTCGACTCTCCATCCACCGCGTTATCCAACACCACCACCAGTAGCAGTGGAGAGACCACGACCGCAGCACCAACCAGCAGCGTATCAGCCCAACCTACCACAACACCCCTCTCCTCCTCTGCAGCTCCCACCTCCTTTCCACCAACCTCCACCCAAGCCCAAACCCATATATCTTCCACAAAAGACCTCTCTGGCGGCATCATAGCCGGCATCGTCCTCGGCGCTCTCAGCGTGCTTCTCCTCATAACAGGAGCCTACATTTTCCTCCGCCGGCGAAAGCAGCACAACCAGCCTCAATCGCCCTCCGAAAAACCCATTGGTGGCCGCCACGAGCTCAGCGCCGAGAGCAGTGACCCCTCGAAGCACTTATCAGAAGCCGAGGCCGTCGGGACAATGGTTAATGAGATGCATGTGCCGCCGCACGAAGCGGGTGGCGCGGCTGTACACGAGTTGGCGGCTGAGGAGCCGGCGGTGGAGGTAGGAGTGGGTGATGGAGATGCTGGGAGCGGAGGGCGGGCAAGTGTGGAGGATAGGCGGGTCTGATAAGAGGGCAGTAATGAGTGCATATTCGTGAGAGCGAGAGGGATCGTTGCTAATGTGTATTCGGGTTAGCAGACAGTAGGTGTAGGTCCCCGTGGCTGGAGGGAAGAGACCCCTCTCCCTCTGCACAGAGTTACTTGATATAGCTCACTACGCAGGGACAATTCCACTAATACCTTCCAGCAGACATGCCTTTTACCCTCAACCAACCCAAGTACGCCCCGTATTTTTTTACTTTCGCGACTACGTCTACCCGCAGAACCCTCTATATCTACATTCCCGCAGGCCCAGTACACTCCCAGTGCCTAGCAATGAAGCTCACAAGGCATTTAAATCAAGCCAGAGTGACGAAAAAGTCGCACAGCATGACAATCGAGAAACAGACATATAAACAGACAACAGGCAGACGAGCATGCGTTTTTTCCTTTGCGCAAAACAAAGCGACCGTCCCATCCATTACTACTCTATGCAATCCGCCGCCGGCTCGATGCATTTTGTCAGGCTTGTCCCATGATGTGTTTGTTGTGATGTGTAACCCAACCAGCCGTCAACAAGAGAGAAAGAAAAAGGACCAAGGAGAAGAGAAGAGAAGAAGAAGAAGAAGAAGAAGAAGAAGAAGAAGAAGAAGAAGAAGAAGAAGAAGAAGAAGAAGAAGAAGAAGAAGAAGAAGAAGAAGAAGAAG